>NC_057863.1:384789710-385091794 GCF_019393635.1 Dromiciops gliroides
CTTAGCAGACTTTGTTTCCCATACTCTTTCTACTTTTTGCTGTTACTGGGAACAGGAATCTGATGCATTACCCATATGCAATTCCAGGTAGTAGTCCTAGGGTGAGGAGGCACATTAGCAGGACCCTGGCCAAAGTTCCAGGTTGTGTAGGGGCCAAATTTAATATGGGGAGAGTTAATTGGCTGGCTTGCTGAATATTGAGGTTCAGAAAATAATGAGGGACTCTAGGTCCAAAGTTTATCCCCCTCTCAACTGCCCTTTTTGTTATTTCTCCCAGGCCAATAAGAAAGGAGATTAATAGCCTCTTTGCCACAAACAAATCAGGTTTTAGATATAGGAATAAAATACACAGCAAAGCTGAAATTAATAAAGTCAAGGACAAGGAAATAGGGAAAGAGGAAAATGGATAATATCCCTGGCTCTAGCAAAGGTTTTCTCAAACCCAAACTCACTTTCAGCTCAAGCTAATTCAAAGGGCTGGATTTTATTAACTCACCACCAGGGTTCCATAATTTCTATGGGAGTCAGCTGTTCAGCCTATCTCCAGTCCACTCTGAAAGCTTCTCCCAGGCCAGAGAGAGAATGCCAGCAAGAGAGAGTACCCTACTTCCAACTGGGGTCCCATGTTCTACTTTTTTCTCCCTCCCCCAATGGGGAGGTCCTTCAAGTTGTGTGACTGAGACTGGTTCCCTGTTGATGATACAGCCCACAGCCACTGAGGACAATCCTTCTCAGGGTTGGCCAAGTTAGACTAGGTTTAACAGGGCTGGCCAGGTGTGGCAAAATCTCATCATCTTTAAGTGGGTACTTAGTAGTTTCTCATTCACCCCCAATTCAAACACTACTAAGTCAATCAAGTCAGACCCCTGGGCATCTGCCAAATTCCATTATTTTCCCACATTTGCAAAAGAGTACTTGTAGTGGTTCACACACCAGAGCACAGGCCAGGAGAGCAGTGAGAATACATTTCATTAGATCATAGCATTTTGGAAAAAGTGAAAATGTATAGACCCAAAGAACTAGCTCCAACAGCATAAAAAAACTGAAGTGTGAGATAGTGGTCCTTCCAAAAAGGAAGCAGGCTGAATTTTAACATAAAGTTAAAAGTCAAGAAATTGGATGGGAAAAAAGAACAAAAATGAACAACAAAAGAACATGACCATTGAAAGGTATTATGGTGAAAGAAGATCAAATTAAACTAGCAAGAAAGCAATGGGGGCAAAAAGCAGCTGCATGCAAAGACTCAAAGAAAAATGTGAAATAGTCTCAAGTCCAAAAGAGTTCAAAAGGGATTTTTAAAATCAAATAAGAGAGAGAGGGAAAATTAGGAAAAGATGTGAGTTGTGAGGGCCAAAATTTGATATAAAGAACGGTATTTGGGTGACTCACCTTAATATTGGGGTATCAGAAATGTGAGGGACATTTAAGGTTTAACTCTCCCCTCTGAACAGCCCCTCTTTAGATATTTCTTCCAGGCCAATAAGAAAGGAGCCGCTAAGCTTTAGTTCACAAAAGGATCAGATTTTATTACTTGGGAATTAATTAAACAACAAAGGTGAAACTAATAAAAGTCAAAGATAAGGAAATAGGAAAATGGAAATACAGATGAATATTATTAACTCTATACTTAACCTATGCAGCCCCAGACTGATTTCCAATCAAGCTAGTTCAGAGGAATTTAGGGTTTTTCTTAAGTAACTCACCCAAGCCTGAACAGCCAGCCAGACCGAGAACCAGCACGCACTACCACCACACGCGGCCAAGCAGAAAGAAATAAGCAAGCTCATGTACCAGAGGTAACTCTCCTCCCTTCTGGGTACTAAGAAATAGAGAGGTTGATCATTAGAATATATTAGGTATACATGGAAGTATATGACTAGAATAATTAAGTGTTGATAAAACCAAAGAGTCAAACTTTTGGGCAAGACTCACCATTTGACAGAAATTACTGGGAAAACTAGAAAGCAGTTTGGCAGAAACTAGGTATAGACTAATATCTCTCACCATGAATTCCAAGATGAGGTCAAAATGGAAATGATTTAGACATAAAAAGTGACATTAAAATTTTATAAATAAAAAATAGAGAGTGATGTCAGAAGTAAATCTTTGTGTCTAATTATTTATATATTCCCAGCATTCTTGCTCACTAATGTAATTTAACCAATTTCCAGCAACATAACTCAATTGATGTTAACAACTTGCATAAGGCATAGAACCTTCAAAAAGAATTCTTAAATGTCTATATTTGTACTTGATTCAGTTCTCAACATATCTAATACAAATGACACTGTGCTTTTGAATTTGAGACTGGTTGCCCAGCAAGGAATGTTGCAAACTGAGGTCCTTTGGTGACCAGAGCTAAGACTTTTCATTCTGTGAGTGGGAATCAGTGGTTATTCAAATTTTCACAAGGCTCACTTAGATCAGCATTGTCAAACATGCAGTCAGAAGTCTTCTGCCTGACCAAAACACTTTTCAGTACAGCCACAGAGAGCCATTTCTATTTGAGTTTAACACTAGTTATTCAGACAATTTAAAAATAGGTCTTAGGAAAGCCCCATATATACCAATATGTTTATTGCAACACTGCTTGTTTGTTTTTGTTTTTTTGGTAGTAGCACAATGTCTATTCATCAGTTAAAGAGTAGCTAAAATCCAAAGTACAATAAATACTGCAATGGAATATTACTACAGTATAAGAAAGAGTAAAAATTATGACTGCAGAGAAGCACTTGAAGACATAAACTGATACAAAGTGAAGTATAAACAAGAAAAAAATATGTGATGACTTACAGCAATGAGAATGGAAAGATCAAGAAGCAAAAAAAAATCAAAACCACATGCTATGAAATTATAAAGAATATATTTGGTAGCAGAGAGAGAGAGAGAGAGAGAGAGAGAGAGAGAGAGAGAGCTCTTCCCATCCTTCTTTGCAGGAGTTGAGGACTGTGAGTATAGAACAAAGCATATAATCTTGGATTTTTCTATGTTGATTAAATATTAATAATAGGTCTTAGCTATTCCTTGGAAATTAGAATAAGCCAACTGTATATGGCAGAAAGTCTTCTTGGAGGGAGAGGATTTCTAGGTTTGGTAGCTCAATGTGAATTGTGTTATTTCTGCTTCACCTTTGTGCCCTGGCCAAGTCAATATTTTAGGTGAATCAAGGTTTGCTGTGTGTGGGGGTAGGAGGAGGCCAAAAAAGCAATAAAAAAGAGATTCTCTCTACATCTTTAACCCAGAACAGAGGTTTTAAAAACCATTGAATATCTGAGAAATTGCTTCAACTTTCTGTTTTATATTGCTTGAGTAGTCTCAGCTGCCTACAGTTTGAAGGAGAATGATTCTCTCTCTCTCTCCCTCTCTCTCTCCCTCTCTCTCTCCCTCTCTCTCTCCCTCTCTCTCTCCCTCCCTCTCTCCCTCCCTCTCTCTCTCTCTCTCTCTCTCTCTCTCTCTCTCTCTCTCTCTCTCTCTCTCTCTCTCTCTCTCTCTCTCTCTCTCTCTCTCCTCTCCCTCCTTCTCTCCCTCTTTGAAATGGAATCTTGTTTTCTGATTAAAAACTTTTTTTTATAATTCTTTCATGTGGCTTCTGTTATTAAATAGGGGCACCTTCTTGAAAAACTAAGTTTAAAAAGTCCTCATTTCTCTATTTGAAATTCAGAACTATGTCAATGATGAGACTCTTAAGAAACCCAGGAGGAATAGAAAAGTAGAAGACTAAAATATTATCTGAATTTCAGCCATCCCTCTTATGAAGCTAATGACTTGGCTCAAAGAAAAACTGTGATGAGCTACAATGCCTAGCCATACTCTAAAAAATAATAATCCCTATGACTTGACATTGAGATATTCAGAAACCACTAGATATTTGCATTTTTTGTGAAATTAAATCATAGTTTTAGGTAAGGTTAATTCATTCTAGGAACAATTTTTTTGAAACTGTTGAAGAGTCTAACTAAGCTTCTCTCTCCTAGTTTTCCTGTGTAAATCAGTTAAATGCATATGTGAGAGCATCAGCTTAGGAATTATTTCAGTGATACAGATCATAACCCATCCCAACATACCCATTCTGTGAGAACGTCATCCATGGACTTCCAAAAGGTCCCCACAAGAGCTATAACGAGCATGCTAGAGGCCTTCCTTTTGGTTACATGACTGATCCATCTCATTTTTTTCTAATATCTTTTGCACCCATGGTGTCAAATAGAAACACAAGTCATGGAACAGGATAAATATTGCCTTAGAATACCATGTAATAACACTATCTATGCTTTGTCATAATTATATTATTTTAAAAAATATTAACAATTACATTTAGTTTGGTTCCTAGGGCACTTGGGAGTGTTGCAGACTGTGTTCCTCCTTAAATACACATACACATATATGACCACAAAAATGGGATCTTTGATACTTCTTTTTAATAATGCATCAGCATTTCTTATAAAATATACTTATTATAAATATATTTGTTGTACTGCAGCCTACATATATCTATGCTACCAAAAAATGTAAGATATCTCATTGCCTCTTGTCTTGCCTGAAATTTTAAACATGGAGTAGAAATCATTAAATAATAATTACAGTTCTAGCCCTCAAAAGGAAAGACAAAACAAACTGAGCAATGATTTTCACATATAAAGAGATATGCAATAGCAAAGCAGTAATGTATATATGCAGGAATATTTAAGTGTGTAAGTATGTTTTTATAGAAAACGAACAAATAAACCAAAAACAACAAAAACAACAAAACCCTAACTAGAATGTTTTCATTAATAGGACATTTTAGATCATTGTTTTCCTTTTTAATCAGAAAATATGTTTAGTTTTAAACTTTATTTTTGCAAATCATCCTATAGCACATTAGGGAACCTGTCTGTCTTTATGAGCATAACTAAGTCGTTCTGTCTTTGGCATATCTATTCTAGTGACTCATATGGATGAAGGGGGGAAAAAGGTCCAGAAACAATGTTAAATTATAATAGCTTGTAAATATAATATGTAAGTATAATTTTTAAAAATCTCTCATATAAATGTTTCCTCTTATTTCCCCTGAAAAGTAAATCAGAAGTGAATGACAGGGACAATAGTAAACTAAGAATTATGATTAATTTTACTTCTGATTAATCAATGTATTAGTATTTTTAAACTATGACTTAAATATACTGATATTTTATTAGAGAATGACCTAATAGCTAGTAAGAAAATAACTGTGTAATTTAAGAAGAATTATTGGATAAGGTAGGTTTTAAAGGATTGATAAGGTTGAGGCAAACAGCTGTCTCTATTCAAGAGATGCAGAGAAGGGAAAATAGAGATGGAATAAAAAGGATAATAATTTCTCATGCCAATACTTAGGCAATTATTTAATGAGTCTGTGATCTTGTTTATATGGGTAACCTTCTGAGTGTTCTCCATAGAAGAATCTCATAGGGAGGCAGCTAGGTGGCTCAGTGGATAAAGCACTGGCCCTGGATTCAGGAGGACCTGAGTTCAAATCCAGCCTCAGACACTTGACACTTACTAGCTGTGTGACCTTAGGGAAGTCACTCTTCATTGCCTTGCACAAGAAAAAAAATATCTATTTCCTAACTACTTGACCATTTGCCTAGTCTGTCCCCTCTTCCTGGAATGCCACCTACCTCTACCTCCCCATCTAAGAATCCTTCTTTTCCTTTAAAACCCAGCTCAGGTGCTACCTTCTACATGAAGCATTACCTTATTCCTCCAACTGATAGGCTCTTCTCACAAAAATTAGCTTGTGTACATATTGAATATACTTATAAATGTATAGATGGCCTCCTTGATAGAATGTATCCTCCCTAAGGGTAGGAACTGTTTTTCTTTTGTCTCTGTCTCCCCAGAGTCTGGTACAAAGTAGGTCCTTAATAAGTGCTTGCTGGTTGATTAGTTTATTGATCATCAGCAAGCGTTTCATCCCCTGAATCTCTTTTTGCTGTATGGATACCAGTAGAACATTAAAACTGTCTGCTAATTTTCTTATATGACTGGCTGCGTGCCTTAAGTATAAACAGATATCTAATATGGTAACCTGAATTCTAAGTTAGTTGCATCATTATCTCTAATGTCTAATGTCTAATTGATTAAAACTTTTTTTCAAATGTTATAAAATTGAGAGCGCTAAAAGTCCATAGATATTGACTAGTCTATGTACCTGGTCTGTGTGCCTCCTTTTATCACATGTGTGTTTCTCATTTTTATTTAAGCTACTGTTCAGGGCCAATCCATCTTGGGTTATAAATTGTACTTGAAAAATAATTGGTTTCGATTTCTAGATTATATTCAATGTAATTATGTGATAGAAGCTTCATGTCAGCAACACTAATCTGCTTATTCTGCTTTGGCCATTGCAACAGATCAGATCTAGAAATATCCCATATTGGTTTAGGAAGCAATAACTTGCTACACTCATCATTTTACCTCCTAATGATCAGAGGTCTCAAGGGTTTTTAAATTAATATAATGAAGTTGAAGTCAAATATAATTGCAATAGTCTTATCTTTTCCTCCCTCTTTCTTTTTCTACATTATCCTGTTGTACTCTATAGGAAGGAGAGTTGGCTGCTGTTCTCTTGCTATTATTTCTAATCCTGTTCATTCATTATATTTCTTTTGTTGTTCATAATTAGAGCTCCACACCTTCTTCATACACAGAAAGAGATTCGATCTCTTTCTGAGTTTTTTGCATTTCTTCTCTGAATGTAGGATAACAAAATCAATCACTCCATCAATTAATCTTTACCAAGTGCCTATACAAGGCAATTTGTTAAGACCTATGGGGGATATAAAGAACTATAAAATGTGGTCCTTGCCCTCAAGATGTTTACAATTTAGAATTTGGGGAAATAAGACAAAAATACAAAATCCAATGAAAATTCAACATGATATAAGTTTAGTGTGTGATAAATGTTTATAGACAATTGTTATAGTATTCCACAAGAGGAAGATAGTAATATGAATTGGGGCAATCAGAGAAAGCTTCACAAATGTAGTGTAACTTAGCCTGAATATTGAATAGGTAGAATTTGGTTAGGTGGTATAGATGAGGTTATGGAATGTTGTGAGAGATGGGGCAAAAATGGGAATGACCAAGGTAGGTCCTGAATATAGTAAGTAGATCCATAAAAGTAGAGCAGAGGGTTACTATAGAGGAACAATAGAAGACCAATTTTTATAGGATAAGAGCCAAATGGTTGATAGTCTCAGAATGACAGGTTAAATAATTGAGAATTTTCAGTGCTGCACTCTCTGGAAATGTAATGAATGAATAATGTCATTAGGTTGTGAGGTGCTGTTTTATTTTATTTTGTTTGCTATAGTTGTTGTTTTTCTGATAGAGTAATTAAGGCAGAAATAATCATTCACTAGTGGTTCTGTCATGGATGGTGATATCAAATACATATCTTTTGAAATTTGATTTTATGATCTATGATTTATTCCAATAGGTTTTTTTGAAGGGAAGATTTACAGGGTTTTGAGCAAAGGAGGAAAATATTATTTAATTCTAATTAATTGATATAAAATAAAGCTAGTATTAAACATTAGTAGAGCAAATTAGACTATCTTTGCAATTATTTATAATTGTATAAATGAATTTCAATGTGAAAAACATCATATTTCTTCAACCCTTCCACTATCTTTAATACTTTTTGAGTATTATCCAATTAAATGTAAAAACAATTTTAACATGTTTTTTTTAATTAAGTTCCAAATTCTATCCTTCCCTATATCTCCTCTCCCCTCATTTAGAAGGCAAGAAATTTGATAGAGGTCATAGATGTGCAGTCATGTAAAACATGCTTCCATCCAATCATTCTGGAAAACAACTTGGAACTATGCCCAAAGAGCTATAAAAACTGTGCATACCCTTTGACCCAACAATACCACTACTAGGTCTATATCCCAAATAAATTATAAAAAAAAAGAGGAAAATATGCACATGCACAAAAATATTTATAGCACCTCTTTTTGTGGTGGCAAAGAATTGGAACCTGAGGGGATACCCATGAATTGGGGAATGATTGAACAGGTTATGGCATATGAATGTGATGGAGAACTATTATGCTCCAATAAATGATTAGTAGGCAGATTTCAAAAATACTTGGAAAGACTTACATGAACTGTTTCTGAGTGAAGTGAGTAGAACCAGAACATTATATCCAGTAACAGCAATATTGTGCAATGATCAAATATGATAGATTTAACCCTTTTCAGCAATACAATGATCCAAGGCAATTCTAAGAGTCAAAATGAAAAATGCTATCCACATCTAGAGAAAGAGCTACAGAGTCTGACTGCAGATTGAGGCATACTATTTTCACGTTTTTGTTTTTTGTTTTTCTCTCTCATGGTTTTTCCCTTTTATTCTGATTTTTTTTCACAACATGACTAATGTGGAAACAAGTTTGACATGAATATACTATATAACCTATTTTAGATTGCTTACTGTCTTGGGGAGGAGAGAGGGAGAAAAATTTGGAACTCAAAATATTACAAAAGTGAATGTTGAAAACTATCTTTACATGTAATTGGGAAAAATAAAACACTATTAAGTGAAAAAAGTATTTCCATATTTGTCATATTGTAAAAGAAAACACACACAACACCAAGAAATGCTTCAATCTTCATTAACTTCATCAATCTTTTTTCAATGGAAGTGGGTAGCATTTTTCATAAGAAATCTTTTGGAATTGTTTTGGATCTTTGTATTGCTGAGAATAGTTGTCATGTTGCAAATAATATGTACACTATTTTCCTGATTCTGCTCATTTCACTTTGCTTCTGTTCATGTAAATCTTTCCAGATTTCTTCTGAATCATGCTCTTAATTTCTTATAGCAAAATAGTATTCTATCACATTAATATACCACATCTGATTCAGCCATTCCACAACTGATGCGCAACCCTTATATTTCCAATTCTTTGTCATCACAAAAAGAGCTGCGCGCTCTCTCTCTGTATATACATATATATACATATATATATGTATGTATATATATGTATATATATGTGTGTGTGTGTGTATGTGTATATATATATATTTGTATATATAGTCCCTTTTCCTTTAAAAAAAGTCTTTGGGATACAGATTTAATAGTGCTATTGTTGAGTCAAAAGGTGCACATGGTTTTATATCCTTTTGGGAATAATTTCAAATTGCTCACCCAAATGGTTGAATCAGTTCACAGTTCCAACAACAATGAATTAATGTCCCAATTTTTCCACATCTACTCCAACATTTGTCATTTTCCTTTTCTGTCATATAAGCCAATCTTATTGGTGTGAAATGGTACTTCAAAGTTGCTTTAATTTGTATTTCTCTAATCAATAGTGAGATAGAGTATGTTTCATATAAGTATAAATATCTTTCTTTTAATCATCTGAAAATTATAATATCCTTTGAACATATACCAATTGGGAAATGACTTGTATTCTTATAAATTTGACTTCTCTCTCTCTCTCTCTCTCTCTCCCCCATATCTATGTATATATACATACATGCATATATATACATATATATGTATCTTCATTCATTCATTTATTTTCCATTTATTTATTTGTTTTATATATATATGATTTTTTTAGTCATGCTTATTGTGTATCTCCCTTTATCCTATTTTGCCCTAGCCAGTCTTCTCTCTTTCCTTTCAACCTGTCCCTACTCAAGAGTATTTTGTTTCTGACCACATCTTTCATTCTGTTCTCCCTTCTATTAGCACCCCTTTTTTCTTATCCTTTCCCCCTCCTAGTTCCAAGTAAAGTAAGACAGATCTCTATAACCAACTGAGTATGTGTGTTATTCCCTCTTTGAGACAATTCTGATGAGAATAAGCTTCAAGAATTATCTGCTTCACCCATATTTTCCCTTCCACTGTGAAATCTCTCTGCTGTCTCTTTTATGTAAAACAATGTATACCATTTCACCTTTCACTATTTTACCCTCTGGGGATATCATGACAATTTTCCTTGGCTATTTCTTAAAATATGATGTCTATAGTCTTTTAAATCATGGTTTTCAGGTAACCCAATAATTCTTAAGGTATCACACCTGGATCTATTTCCAGGTCAGTTGTTTTTCCAATGATATATTTCACATTTTCTTTCTTTCTTTCTTTCTTTCTTTCTTTCTTTCTTTCTTTCTTTCTTTCTTTCTTTCTTTCTTTCTTTCTTTCTTTCTTTCTTTCTTTCTTTCTTTCTTTCTTTCTTTCTTTCTTTCTTTCTTTCTTTCTTTCTTTCTTTCTTTCTTTCTTTCTTTCTTTCTTTCTTTCTTTCTTTCTTTCTTTCTTTCTTTCTTTCTTTCTTTCTTTCTTTCTTTCTTTCTTTCTTTCTTTCTTTCTTTCTTTCTTTCTTTCTTTCTTTCTTTCTTTCTTTCTTTCTTTCTTTCTTTCTTTCTTTCTTTCTTTCTTTCTTTCTTTCTTTCTTTCTTTCTTTCTTTCTTTCTTTCTTTCTTTCTTTCTTTCTTTCTTTCTTTCTTTCTTTCTTTCTTTCTTTCTTTCTTTCTTTCTTTCTTTCTTTCTTTCTTTCTTTCTTTCTTTCTTTCTTTCTTTCTTTCTTTCTTTCTTTCTTTCTTTCTTTCTTTCTTTCTTTCTTTCTTTCTTTCTTTCTTTCTTTCTTTCTTTCTTTCTTTCATGTCTCATGGAGTTATTAGCTTCAACTTGACCAAGTCTAATTCTTAATGATTTTTTTTTTTTTGCATGGGGTTTTGTGCCTCTTTTTCCATCTGGTGATTCTACTTTTTAAGGAGTTCTTTTCTTCCTTGGATGTTTATGCCTCTTTTACCATTTGGCTTATTATGTTTTTTAAGGTGTTGTTTTCTTCTGTATTTTTTGGGTCTCCTTTAAGCAAGCTGTTGACCTTTTTCATCATTTCCTTATATAACTCTCATATATTTTCCTGTTTTTTCCTCTGAATCCCACTTAATATTCAAAGCCTTTTTTGAGGTCTTCCAGGAATTCTTTTGGAGCCCAAAACCAACTCATATTTCTCTTTGAGGCTTTCAATGTATTTATTTTACTTGGGTTTTTTGTTTGTTTGTTTTTTGTTTTTTCCCTGAGTTTGTTATGATCGTGTCTGTCACAATAGTAACTTTCCGTTGCCAGGTTATCTTTTTTTGTTGTTTGCTCATTTTTTTCCATCTATTTCTTGACTTTCAATTTCATGTTAAAGTTGGGCTATTTTCTCAGGGTAGAGAGGGTCCTGTCCCATGCTTCATGTTTTTTGTGCTGCTATTTTCAGTTATTTGTGAGGGTCTATACATTGGCAATTCTTACAGGTGGTATGATCCAAAGAGAGGTGTGGTCACTGCTCTTCTGACCTGTACTTTGGTCTTTGAGTGACCACTAGAATTCTTTTCTGCCCTAGAACTGTGACCAAGGTCCCCTTTCACCTGATATCACAAGCTATGGTATGGTATCCTCCTCACCTTGAGACTGCATCCTAGAGCCTGCCACAAGCAATGCAACATTGCTGTACCTAGTACCTGCAAAAGGTCCCCTGCAATCTCCTTATGATTTATTGTCTGACCCTCCCTCCTCACCATCTATGGGTTGAGAGCTCCAAAAGCTGTTATCCATTATTGAGTCACCCTGCTGCTGACTTGCTGGGGTATGGTCTGCTGAGGATTGCTCTTCACTGTTGCTCCAGTTAAACAGAGCTTTCCTGCCAATATATGTAAATTGTCTTGGGCTGGGAAATTGTTTCACCCCATCTTTTTATTTGTTCTTCTGCTCTAAAACAGATTTTGAGGTGTTAAAGTTGTTTGCAGGGAATTTTTGTGTTATTTTGCCTTTGTTCTCACTATCTTGATCTTTATGACTACATTGTACCCATTCATTCTTGTCACTTTTTTCCCACATATATATGTGTGTGTGTGTGTGTGTGTGTGTGTGTGATTAGGATTTATACTATTATTCTCCCTCTGCTTTTTTCCCACTTTTATAATTTCATAAATAACTATACAGATGGATTTATATTCTTCATATTTTTCAGCAATTAGAAAATGTGCTGTTGTTGTTGTGTGTTTTTTCCAGAGATAGATGAGAGTCACCAGCATCTGCATTTGGAGAGATAAAAGGCCTCTTGTAGCATGTCAGATTTACCTTCTGAAAAGTCAGGAGGCCTAGGTAATATTCTAGGCAAAATAGAAAGCCTTCTGGGAAGAAGGATTGTCATGTGTGAGGAAGAAGGGCAAAAGGCCAGTTGGGTTAGACTGAAGTGTACATGAAGGAGAGTAATGTGTGACAATGACACTGTGTAGACCCTCAATACCTCTCTTGTAGACTTTTGCATTAACCTACTCATAGATATGTCTGCCACAAAATGTTTACCCACCTACATTCCAAATTATCTGTATTCAGCCACTAAAGTGATTTTTTTAAGGACAAGTCTAATCATATAACTCCCCTACTCAATAAACTCTAATAGTTCTCTATTGCTTCCAGGATAAAATACAAAATGGTCTGTTTGACATCTAATACCCTTGAGATTTATACCAGTAATGTAGAACCTGTTCAATATAAGGACAACTATCAACATAATTGAACATATCAATAATAAAAATCAACAAAAATCATGTGATTATCTCAAATATAGAAAAATCTTTTTAAACAAAATAGAATACATTCCTATTAAAAATACTTAAAGGCATAAGTGGATTTTTCCTTAAAATGATAAGAAGTATATACCTAAAGCCAGCAGCAAACACTATTTTTAACAGAGATAAGCCAGTTTTTCCAATAAGATCAGTAGTGAAACAAGGATGCATATTATTACCAGTATTATTTAATAATGTGCTAGAAATCCTAGCAAAGGCAATTAGAGAAGAAAAAGAAATTGAAGGAATCAGAATGGGCAATGAGGAAATAAAATAATGTTTTTGCAGATGATATAATGGCATACTTGGAAAAACTTAGAGATTCAACTAAAAATTAGTTGAAATAGTAATTTCAGCAAAGTTGCAGGATATGAAATAAACCCACATCAATCATCTTCAGTGTATAACCAACAAATCCTTGCAAGAAGAGATAGTAAGAGATCTTTCATTTAAAATAACCATAGAAAAAATAAAGTACCTGGGAGCATTCCTGCCAAGACAAAGCAAGGAACTCTATGGGCATAATTATAAAATAGTTTTTATGCAAATAAAGCCAGATTTAAATAATTGGAGAAATATTAATTATTCATGGGTGGGCTGAAAAAATGTAATAAAAATGACAATTCAACCTAAACTAATCTACTTATGCAGTGCCATCTCAATTAAACTGCCCAAAATTAATAACAACAAAATTAATTTGGAACAACAAAAGGTCAAGTATATCAAAGGAATTAATGGAAAAATTAAAGGAAGTAGGCCTAGCAGCATTAGTTCTTAATTAAAAGGCAATAATTATAAAAATATTCTGATACTTTTCTTTTCTTTTCTTTTTTTGTGAGGCAATTGGGGTTAAGTGACTTGTCCAGGGTCACACAGCTATAAAGTGACTGAGGTTGGATTTGAATTCAGGTCCTCCTGACTCCAGGGCTGGTGCTCTATCCACTGTACCACCTAGCTGCCCCAAAATATTTTGATGCTAAGAAATAGAGTTGTTGATCAGTAGAATAAAATTAGTACAAAATACATAAAAGTAAATGGTGATATTAAGTGTTTCATAAGTACTAAGATCTAAGCTTTGGGGATAAGAACTCAAAATTTGGTAAAAATTACTGAGAAAAATTTAAAGCAGTCTGGCAAAAAGGACAAATTTTGGGAGGGATGCAGAAAATTTGAGACACCAATACACTGATGATGGAACTGATCCAAACATTCTGGAGAGTAATTTGGAATTATGCCCAAAGATTTATAAAACTATGTATGCCATTTGACCCAGAAATAGCGTTATTATATCTATTTCCCAAGGTGATCAAGGTAAATGGAAAAGAATCTATGTATCCTAAAATTTGCATAGGAGCTGTTTTGTTGTGGCAAAGAACAGGAAAATGAGGGGATTCCCATCAATTTGGGAATGCCTAAACAAGTTGTTGTTTATGATTGTGATAGAATACTACTATGCTGTAAGAAATGAAGAGCAGTATTATTTTAGGGGAAAAAAAACGTGAAAAAACTTGCATAAAATAATGCAGAGTGAAATGAGTAAAACCAAAATAACATTTTATATCATAATGGCAATATTGTGCAAAGACTGTGAATGATGTAACTATTTTGAGTAATATGATCATACAAATAAACTATGAAGGACTTATCAAGGAAAAAACTATTCATCTCCAGAGAAAGAACTACTAATATGTGGAAGTATATATTGTATGGTTCCATATATATCAAATGTTCCCCTTCTCTAAGGTGGGGTTGGAATATAGAGAGGAAGACAACTCAAAACTCAAAATGTAACAAAAAATCCTAAATAAATAAGTAAATTAATGTATTAATTAAATACATATATAAATAAAGAAATAAATACATGGAAAGAAAACAAAAACCTTTCATGACCTAGCCCCCTTCTACCTTAATAGTCTTCTTATACCTTATTATCACCTACTCTTAAATGCAGTGCCAATGGCCTCTTGGCTGTCCCACAAAGAAGATACTATTTCTGGTTCTGGGTATTTTCTCTAGCTGTTTCTCTGCCTGGAATGGTCTTCCTTCTTTACATCTACTACTGAGCTCCTGAGAATCACTTAAGTTTCAAATAAAATCCCACCTTTTCCTGGAAGCCTTACCCAAATTATTCTGACTTTAAGACCTTCCTTCAATTAATTATTTTCTATTTTCCTGTATGTAGCTTGCTTTGTACATATTTGTTTTGTGAGAAGATAATTATTAATAATTTATTTCCTGGGGGACCCAGAGATCAGTCCTTTCTCCCCACTCTACTACCTACTCCAGAAAGTTGAGTTCTCCTAGAGAAACTTCATCAAATCAAATATGGGACCAATCCAAGGGAACAAAAGGAATGGAGATTGATTATTTTGTCTGGATTGCTGAAGGACTGCTGGGATTAAACCACACCTAGATAATGCACTTTGCCTTGAGCAACTTGAGTAAAGGTTGTTTTTTTGTTGATGTTTTGTGGTTGGGCTTTTTTTTTTTTTGCATTCTTTTCCTTGAAATAATCCCTAGAGATCATTTAATTTAGACCACCTTCAAGTCATGTCAACCAATATAGATGAATGATGCTAACCAATTAGTTTTGTTTGATGCATACTGACCCAATTAGCTGTAATCAATGCATTATGTCCTGCCTCCATCAAAAGAGGATAAAAATCCTTGGAAAACACCATGTGAAGGCTTCTGGGTATCTTCTGGGTCTCTTTTTGTTCTCTGAGACCACATAGTTTCTGTTTAATTCTCAATCTTTGTCTTGTTTTTTGGGGGATCACATGGTCTCTGTCTTTCTCACTCTCTTGGGTCACCTTGAGACTACATGCTGTGCCTCTAGGAGACCACATGAGTCTTTTGGGGCTTTTTTCCTGCTCTCACCAATTGGCATGCCGAAGCTTTCTCCTTGCCTCCACAATCATGAGGCCTTGGACCATGAGAAATTAAGGAGAGGTGGTCAATCCTTTTCTGATACAATATTGATAAATTAATATATGCTTACCCAAAACTGGTGTCTATAATAGTATTTATTTTCAATGTAATACTTTGCATGTTTTCTCCCCAATGAGTTTGTAGGCTCCCTGAGGGAATGGAATGTTTTTTGCTTGTTTTTTTTTTTTTTTTTTTTTTTTTTTTAGATATTTTATTTTTTCCGTTACATGTAAAGATAGTTCTCAACTTTTGTTTATACATGCTTTACAATTTCAGATTTTTCTCCCTCCCTCCCTCCCCTCCCTCCCCCCTCCCCTAGACAGCAGGTAATCTGATATAGGTTATATCTATATATATCTATACATATACATATAGATATATATATACACACACATATATATACACATAATAACATTAATCCTATTTCTGCATTAATCCTGTTACAAGAGAAAGAATCAGAGCAGTGATGCAAAACCTCCAAATAGAAAAAGAAAAGAACAGCACCCAAAACAAAAGAAATAATATGGTTCAATCAGCATCTATACTCCACAGTTCTTTCTTTCTTTTTTTTCTTGGATTTGGAGATCCTCTTCTATCATGAGTTCCCTGGAACTCTTCTGTACCATTGCATTGGTGAGAAGAATATAGTCCATCACAGTAGGTCAACACTCAATGTTGATGATACTGTGTACAATGTTCTTCTGGTTCTGCTCATCTCACTCATCATCAGCTCACGTAAGACCCTCCAGGTTTCTCTGAACTCTTCCTGCTCATCATTTCTTACAGCACAATAGTATTCCATTGTATTCATATACCACAACTTGTCCAGCCATTCCCCAATTGATGGGCACCCCCTCAACTTCCAATTCCTTGCTACCACGTAAAGAGCAGCTATAAATATTTTTGTACATGTGGGTCCCTTTCCCCCTTCCATGATTTCTTTGGGCAAAAGACCTAAAAGTGGGATTGCTGGGTCAAAGGGTATGCACAGCTTTATCACCCTTTGGGCATAATTCCAAATTGCTCTCCAGAATGGTTGGATCAGCTCACAGCTCCACCAACAATGCATTAGTGTTCCAATTTTCCCACAGCCTCTCCAACATTTATTATCTTCCTTTTTTGTCATTTTAGCCAATCTGATAGGTGTCAGGTGGTACCTCAGAGTTGTTTTAATTTGCATCTCTCTAATCATTAGAGATTTAGAGCATTTTTTCATATGGGAATAGATAGCTTTGGTTTCTTCATCAGAAAACTGCCTGTTCATATCCTTTGACCATTTCTCAATTGGGGAATGACTTGGATTCTTATAGATTTGATTTAATTCCCTATATATTTTAGAGATGAGGCCTTTATCAGAAGCACTGGCCTCAAAAATTGTTTCCCAGCTTTCTGCCTCCCTTCTAATTTTGGATGCATTGCTTCTGTTTGTACAAAAATTTTTTAATTTAATATAATCAAAATCATCCACTTTGCATTTTATAATATACTCTATCTCATGTTTGGTCAAAAACTGTTCTCCTTTCCAAAGATCTGATAGGTACACTATTCCTTTCTCTCCTAATTTACCTATGGTATCACCTCTTATGTCTAAATCATGTATCCATTTTGACCTTATTTTAGTATAAGGTGTAAGATGTTGGTCTAAGCCTAATTTCTGCCATACTATCTTCCAGTTTTCCCAGCAGTTTTTGTCAAATACTGAGTTCCTATCCCAGAAGCTGGAGTCTTTGGGTTTATCAAACACTACATTACTAGTGTCATTTACTACTGCATTTCCTGAGCCTAGCCTATTCCATTGATCTACCACTCTATTTTTTAGCCAGTACCAGATAGTTTTGATGACTGCCGCTTTATAGTAAAGCTCCAGGTTTGGTACCGCTAACCCACCTTCCTGTGAATTTTTTTTCATTATTTCCCTGGATAATCTTGATTTTTTGTTTTTCCAGATGAATTTTGTTATTATTTTTTCTAGCTGTATAAAATAATTTTTAGGTAGCCTGATTGGTATGGCACTGAATAAGTAAATTAATTTAGGCAGTATTGTCATTTTTACTATATTAGCTCTGCCTATCCATGAGCAATTGATATCTTTCCAATTATTTAGATCTGATTTGATTTGTGTGAAGAGTGTTTGGTAGTTGTGTTCATAGAGTTCCTGGGTTTTTCTTGGCAAGTAGACTCCCAAGTATTTTATATTACCTACCGTTACTTTAAATGGAATTTCTCTTTCTATCTCTTGCTGCTGGACTTTGTTGGTCATGTATAGAAATGCTGATGATTTATGTGGATTTATTTTATATCCTGCTACTTTGCTAAAGTTGTTAATTGTTTCAAGTAATTTTTGACTTGATTCTTGAGGATTCCTTAAGTATACCATCATATCATCTGCAAAGAGTGATAGTTTTGTTTCCTCCTTGCCTATTCTAATTCCTTTAATTCCTTTCTCTTCTCTGATTGCTAAAGCTAACATTTCTAGGACAATATTAAATAATAGGGGTGATAATGGACATCCCTGTTTCACCCCTGATCTTATTGGGAAGGCCTCTAATTTATCTCCATTGCATATAATACTTGCTGATGGCTTTAGGTAGATACTGTTTATTATTCTAAGGAAAGCTCCCCCTATTCCTAAACTCTCTAGTGTTTTTATTAGGAATGGGTGCTGTACTTTGTCAAAAGCTTTCTCTGCATCTATTGAGATAATCATATGATTTTGGTTGGTTTTCTTATTGATGTGGTTGATTATGTTAATAGTTTTCCTAATGTTGAACCAGCCCTGCATTCCTGGTATAAATCCCACCTGGTCATAGTGTATTATCCTGGTGATCACTTGCTGTAATCTCCTTGCTAATATCTTATTTAAGATTTTAGCATCAATATTCATTAGGGAGATTGGTCTATAATTTTCTTTCTCTGTTTTTGCTTTGCCTGGTTTTGGTATCACCACCATATTTGTGTCATAAAACGAATTTGGTAGAACTCCTTCTTCACCTATTTTTCCAAATAATTTGTATAATATTGGAATTAATTGTTCTTTAAATGTTTGGTAAAATTCACCCGTAAACCCATCTGGCCCTGGGGATTTTTTCTTAGGGAGTTCATTAATAGCTTGTTCAATTTCTTTTTCTAATATGGGTTTATTTAAGGATTTTATTTCCTCTTCAGTTAACCTGGGCAGTTTGTATTTTTGTAAATATTCATCCATTTCATTTAGATTGTCAAATTTATTGGCATACAGTTGGGCAAAATATTTCCTAATTATTGCTTTAATTTCCACTTCATTGGTGGTAACATCACCCTTTTCATTTTTGATACTGGTAATTTGGTTTTCTTCTTTCTTTTTTTTAATCAAATTAACCAGTATTTTATCTATTTTATTGGTTTTTTCATAAAACCAGCTCTTAGTTTTATTGATTAGTTCTATAGTTTTTTTGCTTTCAATCTTATTGATTTCTCCTTTAATTTTCAGGATCTCTAATTTAGTGTCTAATTGGGGATTTCTAATTTGTTCTTTTTCTAGCTTTTTAAGTTGCATGCCCAATTCATTAATCTCCTCTTTCTCTTTTTTATTCATGTAAGCATTTAGAGCTATAAATTTTCCCCTAAGCACTGCTTTGGCTGCATCCCATAGATTTTGGTATGTTGTCTCATTATTGTCATTCTCTTGGATAAAGTTATTGATTGTTTCTATGATTTCTTGTTTGGCCCATTCATTCTTTAGAATGAAATTATTTAGTTTCCAATTGATTTTCATTCTACTTTTCCCTGGCTCTTTCTTACATGTAATTTTTATTGCATCATGATCTGAGAAGGATGCATTTACTATTTCTGCCTTTCTACATTTGACTATGATGTTTTTGTGCCCTAATACATGGTCAATTTTTGAAAATGTGCCATGTACTGCTGAGAAAAAGGTATATTCCTTTCTATCCCCATTCAATTTTCTCCAGACATCTATCATGTCTAACTTTTCTAGTAATCTATTCACCTCTTTCACTTCTTTCTTATTTATTTTTTGGCTAGATTTATCTAATTCTGAGAGGGGGAGATTCAGATCCCCCACTAGTATAGTATTACTATCTAATTCCTCTTGTAACTCATTTAACTTCTCCTCTAAGAACTTGGATGCTATACCACTTGGCGCATACATATTCAATATTGATATTACTTCATTATCTATAGTACCTTTAAGTAAGATGTAATTTCCTTCCTTATCTCTTTTAATGAGATCTATTTTTGCCTGCACTTTGTCTGAGATAAGGATTGCTACCCCTGCCTTTTTTACTTTAGCTGAGGCATAATATATTCTGCTCCAGCCTTTTACCTTTACTCTGTGTGTATCTCTCTGCTTCAAATGTGTTTCTTGTAAACAGCATATTGTAGGGTTCTGGTTTTTAATCCACTCTGCAATTCGCTTCCGTTTTATAGCAGAGTTCATCCCATTCACATTCACAGTTATTATTACTGACTGTCTATTCCCCTCCATTCTATTTACCCCCTTTGTACTTTTCCCCCCTTCTTTCACCCTATTCCTCCTCACCGACGTTTTACTTCTTACCCCTGCCTCCCCCAATCTGCCCTCCCTTTTTATCACCCCCCTCTCTTTTCTTTACCCTTTTCTCCCTTGCTTTTGTCCTCCCTTCTCAGTCCCCCCCTTTCCCTTCCCCTTTTGTTTCCCTAAAGAGTGAGTTAAGTTTCTTTATCCCAATGAACGTATATGTTATTCCCTCTTTGAGTCAAATCTAATGAGAATAGGGTTGAAACCATGTTCCCCCCTCCTTTCTTTCCCTCTATTATAATAGGTTTTTTTCCACCTCTTCATATGATATAATTCATCCCATTCCACCTCCCCTTTCCTCTCCTCCCCATAGACTCCCTTTTTATCTCCTTAATTCTTTTGTATCATCACATCAAAGACAATTTATATTTATACCCTCTATATAAAGTCCTTCTCTCTGCCCAAATACATTTACAGTTCTTAAGAGTTATGAGTATTATCTTCCTGTGTAGGGATATAAACAGTTTAACCTAATAGGGTATCTTTTTTTTTTCCCCCTCTGTTTACCTTTTTAAACTTCTCTTGAGTCTTGTATGTTGAGATCAAATTTTCTATTCAGTTCTGGTCTTTTCACCAGGAAAGATTGAAAGTCCCCAATGTCATTAAATGTCCATCTTTTCCCCTGAAAGAAAATGCACATTTTTGCTGGGTAATAGATTCTCGGCTGCAATCCAATCTCCTTTGCCTTCCGGAATATCATATTCCAAGCCTTGCGGTCCTTTAATGTTGAAGCTGCCAGGTCCTGAGCAATCCTGACTGTGGCTCCATGATATTTAAATTGCTTCTTTCTGGCTGCTTGGAGTATTTTCTCCTTCACCTGATAATTCTGGAATTTGGCTACAATATTCCTTGGAGTTTTCCTTTTGGGGTCTCTTTCAGGAGGTGATCGATGGATTCTTTCAATGATGATTTTATCCTCTGATTCTATGATATCAGGGCAGTTCTCCTTAATAATTTCCTGGAATATGGTATCTAGATTCTTTTTCTGGTCATGGCTTTCAGGCAGTCCAATGATTCTCAAATTGTCTCTCCTCGATCTGTTTTCCAGATCAGTTGTCTTTCCAATGAGGTATTTCACATTTTCTTCTATTTTTTCATTTTTTTTATTCTGCTTGACCGATTCTTGGTGTCTCATGGATTCCTTTTCTTCCAACTGTCCCACTTTAATTTTTAAGGCATTGTTTTCTTCAGTGAGATTATGCACCTTTTTTTCCATTTGGCTAAGTGAATTTTTTAAGGTATTGTTTTCTTCAGTGAGATTATGTACCTTTTTTTCCGTTTGGCTAAGTGAATTTTTTAAGGTATTGTTTTCTTCAGTGAGATTATGCAGCTTTTTTTCCATTTGGCCAAGTGAATTTTTTAAGGCTTTGTTTTCTTCAGCTTCCTTTTCTAAGCTGCTGATTCTTTTTTCATAGTTTTTTTGTGTTGCTTTCATTTCTCTCCCCATTTTTTCTTCTACCTCTTGCAATTGATTTTTAAAATCCTTTTTGAGCTCTTCCAGGAAGGCTTTTTGTTCTTGCGACCAATTCACCTTCCCTTGTGAGGCTTCAGATGTAGACAATTTGAGGCTATTGTCCTCATCTGAGTTTGTGTTGGCTTCTTCCCTATTGATACAGAAGCTCTCAATGGAGAGGGCTCTTTTTTGCTTCTTACTCATTATTGCAGCTTATTTATTTATTCTTTAAGTTGAGGTCTGCTCTGGGGGCACCAGGGTCCCTGTTTTGGGCTTCTTGTGCAGGTGTATAGGTGCTGTGTGACCGGGCTTTTACTCTGAGGCCTTTATGGTGTGTGGAGATCCCCTGTCCTGCACTTCCTGTCTGATTGTGCTCGGCCAGCCAGGCGCCAGACCCCGGCGTCTGAACCCGCCGTTCGTGGCCCTCTCGGCCGGTGCAGGTAAGTTTTTCCACTGTCCTTCTTGGCCACCAGATTTTTGAACCAGGTTCCGGGAGCCTCAGTTGTTCGGCTGTGACCCGCAGCTCCTGCTGATTTGCCCCGACCCCCTCGGCGCTGGGTTGCTGCCCTGCGCTGGGCCTCCCTTTTGCCCGAGTCAGACCGACCTTTTCCTGAAGTCTTCTAAATTATCTCTGGTTGGAGGACTGTGTCTCTCTGTCTCTTTGCAGGTTCTGTAGTTTCAGAATCCGTCCAGAGGCTTGATTTAATGTTCGTTTTGAGGGAACAGAAGGAGAGCTCAGGCAGCTTGCTGCTTCCTCTCCGCCATCTTGGCTCCGCCCCCTTTTGCTTGTTTTTTGTATTCTAAATATTTAGGAGGCACTTAATAAATGTTTATCAATTTATTGATAATGCTGAAAAGCTAAGTCAGAGCTAGATTATGAAGGGCTTTAAATACTGGCCAGAGAAATCCCTTCCTCAATTTTTAGTCTTTTAGGTTGTTTAAAGGTTTTTGCAATTGAAAGTAATGCTTCTACACAATTTGTCAGATGACTCTCTTTTTTGTTGGTATTTTAAAAAGTACTTCCAATGTATATTCCCAACAAGATAATTCCTGGATCAAATGATGTAGCTATCTTCATAACTTTTACTTTGCATGACAGTTGCTCATGACAATTGAGAAGGTTAAGAAAAAGGATAAATAGAATTCCACACACAATTCTCCTATACTCATCAGACTAAATGGGATGGATGTGAAATTCCCAAGAATAAATTTTTGAGGATACAAAGACAAATAATTCAAATAAAAAAGAAAATGTGAATTGTCTAAAGAGACTGATATGGATAGACAGGGAATTCACAAATTTTGTTGTTCATTTTTGTTTGAAAAAAACATGTATTATATATTTATTATTGAGGATTGATATAATTAGTTAAATTGCCTTTACCTATATACATACAACTTCACTAGTTTCTGCTTGTAAATTTATAACAGAAATTAACCACTGCTTCTGCTTCGATATGGAGTCTTTGTCCATTTATTACTATTCACTTTTTTTTCCCAGGGCAGTGAGGGTTAAGTGACTTGTCCAGGGTCACACAGCTAGTAAGTGTCAAGTGTCTGAGGCTGAATTTGAACTTGGGTCCTCCCGAATCCATGGTTGGTGCTTGATCCACTGTGCCACCTAGCTGCTCTCAATTCACTTTCTTCCTATATTATTATACTAATTATTATGTGTATTCTTCAGATTCTGTTTCTTAGGGTTTTGTTGGGGTTTTTTTTGTATGTTTGTTTATTTTTGATTTTCATCTTTTCTTAAGGAACTTTCCAGATTTCTTTATATTCTTTATATTGGTCTTAATTTCATTATGTTATTCAATCACATAAACGTCATTGTCAAAGGTAGCTCAACTTTTATGAGGCTCTGAAGGAAAATGTAGCAAAGCGGTATTAGGCTACCTACCAAACTGAAGGTCTACAGAGTTGTGCTGACCTCATTGTTGTATGGCTATGAAGCCTGGACAGTAAACCAGTGACATTTCAGGAAATTGAATTACTTTCATTTGAACTGTCTTAGAAGATTCTGAAAATCACCTGACAATATAGGTATTGGACACTGAGTTCCTCTCTTGACCTGAAATGCCAAACATTTAAACTCTGCTACAGAAAGCTCAGCTCCTATTGGCTGGCTGGCCACATTGTTTGATTGCAAAATATACATTTACTTAAAAGATTTTTACAGAGAATTCACACAAGGCAAGTGCTCACATAGAGGTCAGAGTTAAGAACACTCTTAAGATCTCTCTGAAGAACTTTGGAATTGATTGTCCCACTGTTACAGGATCACCCAGAATGGTATGCCTACATTAAGAAGGCACTATGCTCTGTGAGTAAAGCAGAACTGCAGTAGCTCAAAAGAAATATGAGATACATACATTTAGAGACATTCCACTCCAAATGTTCATATGGACTATTTGTGCCTGACCTGTGATAGAACCTTCTGAGCTCATATTGGTCTGATCAGCCACAGTGGGACACGCTGTTCCTTGATCTCAACATAATGATGTCATTTTGGTTCTCTTTGAGTGTACTGGACAAGAGCCAGCCACTAACCACTCCTTCCCAGCTAGCATCACTTGAGTGAAAGCTTTGTAGCATTCACATGATGATTTTTTTTTTATAATAGAGTTGAATGCTCTAGTTTTAGGAGTAGCTAAATTATCTTCAGATATTCATTCATTGATAATATCAATAAAAAGTATCTCTTTTGATTATGGAATCATAGCTCTAGAGCTTCAAGAGACATCAGAAAATATTTAGTCCCACCTCACCATTGTAAAGATAAGAATTAGAGACCTGGAAAGATTAAGTGACTTATCTAAGAACATGTATGTAGTAAATGTTACAGGTGAAATTTGAACCTCAGGGTTCAAGCTCTCTTTTCCAGTGCACCATACTTTATATGATAAAGGAAAAATAAATTCTTGTCAATAGAATGTGGTTTTGAGAGGGTCAGAGTGCTGTGGTAGACATAATGACATTCTTTGAACAATGAATATTTAAGTCTTAATTGTCTTAATAAAAGTTTAGACCTATTAAGGATTCAGTTGAAAGATGTCCTTAGCAATTGAGACCCAGGAAGGTTAAAATGATTTAGCTTAGGTAGTACAAGTAGTAAATGTCATAAAACTACTTTGAACCAAAGTTGGTGGACCCCAAAGTCAAAGTTTTTTTTTTCTATTGTTCCATGCCGCCTCCCTTGTTTTGACATGCAGTTATGAGCATGGCAGGAAAGTAAATGTGTTTAAAATTACAGACTTGGCAAGCTAGTAGTATGCTTTTGTAAAGTCCATAGATTTCTCTCTTTGGGTTCTATTTTCCATGAGGGGCAAGAGAATATAATATTCTAAGGTCAGTTAAAGCCAATGTGTATTTTAAGAATCTTGGCACTCAGAGAAGACCAGTCTATTAGAGAAAGCAAACCAAGAGTCCATTTGGAGACAAATTCTGTGAAGGAAGTAAATGAGAATACACACTTAATACAAAAAAGGTGTATTTATGTTATAATAATAATGTTGTTAATGATAATATATTCTTATATTTGTAGAGTGCCATAAGGATTTTTTCTGAATGTTCATATCTTTTATTTCATAATTGTTACAAAACAGAAAGGAAAGCATGCTAGGGGTTATTATCCTTCTTAGAAAGATAAGGAGATTAAAGTTGAAATCACATGTTGGAGAAGTAGTGAAACTCGGATCAAATCCAGATTACTCCAAGGGAAGGAGATACTTTCAGTAACCAGTCAGAAGAACTAGGGTCATCCATCTTCCCTCATTTTTGAAATGTATAGTTTTGATTGAATAGCTCCTTTTTTGTTGTTTGTTTACAAGAAATGGGTATTATCCTCAAACCTAATGGGCAAGGGGTAAATTCCTGAAGTGCCAATTCAGTAGAAAGCCTAGTCCTTTTGGTCCATTTCATTTCATGAATGATGTGGTGATTTACTGATCTCCCACTCTGCTGGATCCATTAGAGTGATGGGAGAGAGTTGCAAGGAGCTTGTTGAATTTGATTATTCTTTCCCTTGTCGGAGAAAATAAATAGATGTGAATATGGCTCTCAGCCCATTTCCTTAATGAAATGTTGTCAAAGATGCTCAGGAGAAGTAGATGAAAAGGTCACAATGCCCCAGGTACCAAGATCCTTGCATTATATTTGCTGCACCAGTAATATATAAAGTGGCTACACAGTACACAGGACTAAAAAAATCACTTCTTTGGAATTCTACTAAAACCTCATTAAAAGCAACTCCATTGTTTTAGGTTTTGTTATTATTTATAAAGTGGCTAGGAACTCTTGCTGTCCAAAGGAACTTCTAGGAAATGATTGGTATACATAAGATGACAAGGTATAATGTTCTAACTACTTGAGATAAATATTTTCCTACCATATCTACTTATATAAAGTTGATACACTAATAGAATGTTCATGTGTTTATTAATGTAAGGTCCTTAAGAACATTCATCTTAATATCACTTGGCTATACTGGTTCAACTTGTTACATATATGAACTTAAAAAAAAAAAGACTTCCAATAGCATTTTTTTTGTAATTAATTTTTTCCCTCTAATTCAGTTTCACCTGGTGTTGTCTCCATGTGTAACATACCTGGCTGAGTCATTGATCTATGTTATACTGACTTGTAATTAAATATCATATTTCAAATGAGCACTTCCCTGAATTCTATGTATCAATTACATTTTCCTTTCTAGACAGGAATCTCAATAAATGAGGAGAAAATAATAAGGCTTGATTTTTAATTTTAAAAACTGTTTTTGAGGATACCCAGAAGTGAACATTACAGTTTCTTAAAATTTCAGTGAAACTATGAAATCTCAAAATTGGATTTTAGGAGAATAAAAACATAGTGTGAATAGCTCAGTAATGTCATAATCAAAAATTAAAATGTTGTGAGACAACAAAGCACATCAAACTTCAGAAATAAGTCTTACCAAAAAGGGCTTGTGAAAAATGGATCAAGGATATTAGTAATTCTGACAGAAATGCTAGAATTATATTCTTGCATCTCCCTCAGAAAGTTTTTTGAAAAAATTATAAGAGACAGAAGTAGGGCAGGGCAACTTGGGTTTTGCCCCAAGGTACAAAATTTATAATAGACCAAATTTATAATAGTATTTCTGTCTAGAAAGGCACAAAAAATAGAGCTAAGCATCATTAGTAAAAATAGTTAAAACAGGAAGTTTGCAAGTTGGCATGTTTAGGTGCACCTGCCCTAACCTGCAATACTAAAGTAACAGAGAGATAGACAGAGACAGAGACAAAGACAGATACAGAAAGTCAGAGACAGAGACAGAAAGCAGCTGTCTCAGAAGCAGCTTTTCACTAATGTGCTGGAGTTTATCCACCTATTCACAGGGCAATGTCCTATCTTTACCTTTCTGATCAGAACATGTTCTGGGCTACTTGCCCTTGGATGAAATTTGAGATATTTGCCCAGCAGACAAAAATTCCTACTTATAGCTCTGTGTTATATAAATGCCCTAAAGCAGCAGTTCTAAAATATGCTCATATCGAGGATTAACACAATAAAATCCATCTGCCTCCTGAAAAAATAATGTGGTATAATCTGTCTTCTTATTTACTATAGAGTAAAATTCATTAGAAAAATGAGTTTGATATAGGAGGCAAAAAGGGGTTAACAGAAAAACCTAAGACCCAGGTTCAGATATGAGCTCTAAGAAGGATTCAGACCCCAGTTAATGGATAGCTTACAAGTCAGGATGCTAAGTTCTCTTTACCCACAGTAATCAGTACCCATAATGGGAACAGAGGGAGCTAGGCCATGAAGTCTTAAGACTATAACAATGATACATTGACAGGCTATAGAAATTTAGACTAGAAATAAATGAAAAATGAAGATATTTTAAAACTAGCCATGGGAATCAGAAAGAGACGTGCAGAAAAGGCCAAATTTGTCCCCAGATTCACCTTATGCTGTGTAAACCCCCAAAACACACCTTCACAGAAAAAGGTACCCACCTCTGGGGTTGGTTTAGGACCCCAGGAGCTCCAAATTAGGATAAGCCCTTCCCTGTACCTCCCCAAGGTGGGGATTTTTATAATGAGTATGACAGGCCTTCTCCTGTACCTCCCTAAGGTGGAGATTATTATAATGAAACTGATAATCAATTTACCCATACTGTAAATATAACTGCCTTTCCTTTCCTTATTTGAGAGTTATTGTTCCACTATTCTGGTTCTCTCCCTGTGGTCACCCACAGTATTGCAATAAAATTTGGGAAACTGAGTCACTGTGTCTTGTAATTCTTTTGGGAAGTGATCAGTTTGACCCTTAATTCCAGCCCACATCAAATTCATCATGGATCTCATCCAAAGATATTTAGTTCCTGAAGTACCACAGCACCTGACTGGGATACAGCCTGACATCATGGAAAGAGTATCAAGCTTGGAGCCAACGTGAATTTGATTCCTGTCTCTGTCAGTTAACTATGACCATGGGCAAAAATCAGTATTATCTACTTTAGAGAACTATAATATGGATCAAATCAAATAATACATGTAAAGTACTTTGTTACAGTATATTGACCTATAAATGTGAACTATTACCATTCTAAAGTAACCTCTGCTAGGAGACATGGATATCAGGATAAACCCAGAATAAGATTTCAGGGCATTTGGCTCTTAGAAGCAACTAACATCTAACTATATTATTTCTTTATTACTCCCAGTAGTTTTTATAGCTTATAAGTTTCCAATGTTTTCTTCTGCACTTAACATTCCCTATCAACTTTCTCAGTGACCCATGTTTTTTTTTTTTTTTTTTATGGCATTTTCCCAATCATTCTTAAATACTTAGTTACTGATTTTTACATTAGAACAGAAAGGGTATTTAAGGTCCTTATCATTCAACCAAGGAAACCAGATGAGTCAATAGTAAATGCGCATTAATTAGATGGAAAAGCCATAATTGAGGCATATGAGAAACTCCCTAAACATCCAAACCTACAATGAGACAATTAAACATGAAGCATTTGCAAAAAGGGCTTCCTGGCCAGTTATGTTTGTGGATATTTAGAAGTAGCAAAAGAAATCTAGAGGGTATTTTTGTATTACTTCTCTTTAAGTCCTTCAGTAAAATATATCTATTCCATTGAATAGATTGGATAAAAAGAACTAAAAATAAATAGATTTCATAAAAAGAACTGAAACATATTCTCTTTTAAGCAATGTAATTAGTTTACTTACATAGAAATGGTTGCAAAACAAGTTTAGCTGAATGTTGATTGCAATAAATCATTTAAGAAATACATGCTGGATGTGGTAGTTCATCCCATAGTTCCTACTTCTGTGGAGGCTACAGCTGGAGGATCATTTGATTTCTGGACTTCTGAGTTTTGGTAAAGCTGAAGCCAACTGGCCAAATGTACCAATATGGTTATCCCCTGGAAGTTGAGGGTCACTAAGTTGCCTAAGGAGGGGCAAACTGGTCCAAGATCAGAAATGGAAGAGGTCAGTTTCCCTGTAAATAAGTAACATGTTTCACTGTTGAGTACTTGCTGTACTCACCCAGAGGGAAAAAGAGAGATAGGGAGACCCAGGAAAGAGGAGAAGGAAGAGGAGAAAATACATACATACAAAAGGAATAAAAAAAGACTGATAGGTGAATAAAGATACTATCAATCCATAGATAAAACACCATCATATATAACCTTACAAGCCCCTTTCTTTGAATTCACTTCAGTTCAATAAGTATGTATTAAATTCCTACTATGAGCCAAACACAATTGCTAGGGATATGAAGGTGAAAAATGAAAAGATAAATTAAAATAGTCCTTGCTCTCAAAGAATTTGTATTCTATTTGGGTCAGGTGAGAAGGAAGGATTTGCATATGCATGTATGCCTGTGTGTATGCATATATATATATGTAATATGTGTTTGTATGTATATGCATGTGTATGCTCATACACATGTGTATGCTCACATACACATACAAAACCACTTGAAAGGAATGAATATATACATATATAGTTTATATTGGATATATTTGTATATATACATATGCATATTCATATATGTGTATATATGCATATATATTCAATACAAACTATTTTCATCTATTTTCAAGAAAGGCAGGACTAACACCTAGTGGTTGTTAGTAATTATGTTCTGAGATCTTCTGGGAAAAGTTACAAAATTCTAATCTTTTAGCAAATACCTGAATGAATTAAGTCAAGCTTCTCAATAAGAATCACATGTCCTAGAAGATCCTAAGCCAGAAAAGGTAGGGCATCATTGCCTAGAGAAAACTATCAATTACTCATGAAAATGTGCCTAGAGTAACCTGTATTCTGCACATCAATAGCTACACATATTAGAGGCTTCCTGCATGCACATGGTTTGTCTGGCACAGGAGGTGCACCATGGAAAGTGCTGTAGCAGAAAAAATTGGCTGAGACATTTCTCATACAGCCTGAGAACACAGCACTGCATGTGCTAATGTAAAATCCTGGGTAGTTGTGGTGGCAAGAAGTTGATTGACTGTGATAGGATCGTGATAATGACAGTGAGGATTTCTAAACCAGCATTTGCTTGGATTTCAAAGTTGCTTTCAGTGAATTAGAAATGATGTTATGGGATCTTATTACTGGTCAATTGGTCAAATTCATAAATAAATGTTATTTCTTGCACATATTTTTCATAAAAATTAATTTGCAAACAAACAAAAAGTTGCCAGACCATATCTTGATTAGGAATTCAGAAAATTTATAGTCACCTTAATTGTGCTTGACATTTTCTTTTATAAGTCTCAGTCCCCATTAGCTCAGTATTGAGGAGAATATCTAATTTCCTATTGCAGAATTATAAGAACATTAAGAAAGGCTGTATTAGGCCCATCTCACTTAGTATTATATCCCTCATAAAAGGTTTCATTTCTGGAAGAGTGTAAAAAGTTACTTCCCTTATACAAAGAATTTCTAAACAGAAATCATTAAATGATATCTTTTTAAAATAAGCCCAAATTTTGGCAGGGGAGATCTGAGTCCCAAATGGGAAAAGGCCTGTTTTCTATATTCTCACAAATTCCTTTTCAGTAATTTCCATGGATATAAGCAATATTCAAGCACTTTAAGAAACCATTCCTATGAATCAAGTATGACTAGAAGTGGTTTCTACATCTTGTGAACTATCATAGTTCTTTCATAAATGGTGCTTTGCACTTAACAAATGTTAGATGAAAAGAAACTAAAGTTTATTTTCATTCAAATTGTCATTATGCATTACTTCCCTATTAAATTATTGATTCCTCAAAAATAAAGACTGCATCTATTCCAATGTGATAATGTATTTAAAGGACTATACAAACTTTAAAACACTACATGAATCATTTCTGTTAATATCATTATGGAATTTTATATCCTTATCTGCATAAAGGATAATGTGGAGCTTCATGCATGGTAGTCACCTAATAAATATTTGCTAAATTGAATTAATTTCAGTATATAATCATCTTTTTTTCTAAAAGCTGAATTAATATCACTTTCAGTGATCTCACCACACAATTTAGAAGTTGTACCAATATGCTCTATATGCTTCTATCTAAATTTCTAGCATATGTGTATGTATGTATATATGTATGTGTATATATTTTATTTATTCTAAAAAATTATCTCCAAAGAATTTCTCATTAGCATGCAATTTATAAAAGTTGACAGTCTCTCCAATTTTTCCTTTGTGTAAAAAATAGGAGTTATTGGGAATACACTAAAATATGATAAATAAGAAGGAACCTGGCATTTTATTCCTTAGGGGCTAGACCATTCCCTGGAAATAAATTAGGCACTAGGGGAGATCTTATTCATTCCCAGGTCACTCAGGTACTACTAATGTAGGAGATTGAAAAGCAATGTATACAATGTTACCCTAGTGGCCATCTGTCAGGTATTTCTGTCCTGGGAAGGAGGTTGGAGGATACAAACTATGTATATACTGACAACTCTATGATTCTATGGAAAACCCTTCATTTTATGCCAAGAAATCATATTGGAGGAGAAATAGGAAACTGAATTTATCTCTGGTCATATGTTTCAAATACTAGTTACAAATCACATAAGCAAAACTTCATTTGTTTTGTATTGTTCCTTACCTTCCCCACATTTTAGTTCAACTAAATAAATTATTAAAACTGAGCTATGAATATCAGAAATGGATGGAGCCAAATAATAGGAACATGCCTTGGGCAACAAATAAGGCTAGAGTTCTTTTTATTACCATTATTATTTAAAAAAAAAAACAAAGCAAAACAAAAACCTATCTCCCCCGAGTCAGAGCATGCTGGGTGGTTTGTCATAAAGGATCCTCTGACTAGAAGTTCTGAACACAAAAATCAATAATTCATGATGTTGGCTGAGTGGGATATACATACTCTTTTCTGTTAACATAGACCATCCTTTTCTGCCTTCTCAGACTTTTCTCCTAACACGAATTCAAGGAAATTAAGTACCAGAAAATGGAGGTCTTTGAGCAATGATATGGAACTTGAGACATGGGACCATAAAAACCATTGTTGACTAATTTTTTTCCTTCCCATTGAAAGCTCCTATGCCATATTGAAACCCATTGTGGAGAGATAGGCTAGTTTGTATCTGTAAAGTTTCTTCGAATACTGCAAAGATAAGAAGACAGGATTGGGTCCCAAACACATTTAACTGTATTTTTCTATTCTTCTTTTTTATCTATCAACCATGGAAACAAGAAAAAATGGTAACAAACTTTTGTTAATCTCCTGTTCTATACAGAATACTAAACTAAGCATTGAAGACAAAATATATATAAACCAAGTCCCTGTCATTATGGAGGGTACAGTCTGTCTAGTAAAGGATTATCCTTTATAATGGTCTTAGACCCATTGATGTTTTATGCCAACAGTGGCAAAATATTACATAAGTACATTAGAGTATTACAAAAGAAAATTCAGAGGGAGGTCATTACAAAAAAAATGATTTTTTTTGAACTGGAGTTTAAAGGAGAGAGAAGATTTCAATAGGTAAAAGGCCTATGGTAAAGATTCTTCCTTCAATAGCTAAACTTCCTTCAATAGGTAAAGGTTCTCCTGACATAAAGAAAATACCAGTAGAGGACTTTGGCTGGCTATCCCTCACAATTATGACATGGCTAGCCCATCACTCCCTATTATATAATTCCTGGACAATGTCCTTTACTCCTTTGCTTCTTCAGAGATCCTCAATGTTTATGTGTGACATTCTGCTCCCATCAACCATGTACTTCTCTTTGATACTCATCTCAAGTTTTAAAAATATATTCCACATATTAATACCATATAGCAACACCAGTAAATTATTAATAATGAGTAGAAAGGATTTTGCTTTCCTGAGAAACTTGAGTTGTTTTATAATTTCTTGAAAGCTATTAGTCCTACTCTTCTCCTTTCAAAATCTGTCCCTAGCTCATTGCTCATCTGCACTAGCTATCCCACATATACATACTGATAAACTATAGGACATCCATCAAAATGAATATTGAAGTGAGATGGAATTTATATTATTCATCCATTTGATCTTTCCTATGTATATGAAAAAGCCAAATTCCTTTGAGTTATTATTCCTGTTTTCTAGAAGATTCTTCAGTTTTCTGGGATTTGATGAAATCAATGTGTCATCTGCAAACAAGGACTTCACTATTTACAGAGAATTTATAAACAAGAAAACTTATTCTTTAAGTGATATATAAGATGGATTGGAAGGCAAAGAAAGTAGAGATAAAAGACCATTATACCAGTTTCAGGGGGAGGGGTGGCAATAAAGACCTGAAACAAAGATGGTGGGAATAGTAATAAGATATGGAAAAAAAACTCTAAGAGATTTTGCAGAGATTGAATTTACAGGACTTGATAAATTATTTGATGTGAGTGGTGAAGGAGAGGGAAATGTCAAAGATTAAACCTCATGGTTTTAGACTTAGGTGAAGCATTTTGAGGGGACAAAATAATTACTTAAATTTGAGCTTTGTGGAATTCAATTATTATAATTGAACAGTATGCTTCAATCCTTTAATTTTCTATAATTCCATCCTCATGGGTACTTTCTCTATACTGAATGCAACCACCATGCCTTATTTGATGGTTTAATGAGCTGTTGTGGACAAAATCATTCATATTATAATATAATACCAAATATTCTAAAAATAAGCAACTCCAAATTAATTGGGCTAATCCTCACAAAAGACCAGAAGCCTTTACTTGAAACCTTTCTAGTTTGGTAAGTTATGATAAAATTTTTTCTGCAATGGCAGAGTTTGAGAACCCAAGATCAGCTGCAGGCCATAATGATACATTGGAGTAGGACAATAATGAAGCACAATTATTTCCACTGCTACTTAACAGTAATTTAGTTAATGAAACAAGGTGTGTATACATCAAACAATTACATTACAATCAAAGCAGTATGCAATTAAGAGCCAAAATGAATGGAACAGACAATAAATGGTCAGAGGAGGAAGACATCAATGTGTCTAGTCTAGATTAACTCACAAAGGAATAGTCTAAGGCCTGAAATCTGAATAGAAATTGAATGGAGAGAGAGAGAGAGAGGTCTTTCAAGTAAGATAAACAAGGTTAGGGAGCTGAGAATAAACAAAGCACATACTACTCACACGATGATGAGGTTATATTATTATTCTTGGCCTTAAATGGGTGGAACTTTTCTCAAGACCTAAAACACACATAATACTTGACCCCAATTATACCTTAGTTGTTTCTGAACCTGACAGGTTGAAGTAAAGAAATCCTGGAGGGGAAAACCTTCTGGAATAAACAGGCTGGTAAAAACAGCCAGCAAACAAACACCTCTGGTGGCATTTCTGTCTTTGTTATTTCTTTGAGAATGCACTCCATTATGCTTCATCTCTATTAAAAATAAATGAGATAATTTGCTCGGTTGCCCTTCCTCATTTCCTAGAGTATTTTCCTCATTTCGAATAACAAATGAAAATGTGCTATGATCACAGTGCATGACAGTATCTTTGAGAAAATAGAAACTGAACATTTTAATTGGCATTTAAAATCCTTATAATTTGATCCATTAAGAAGAATTTTTCTTATTGCCCTATAGATACTTCTCAATGATACCTACTAAAGTGACATCTTCCAACAACTTTCTCTTGGTCTGGTGGTAGGAACTGAAAAGATAAAATGTGAAATTTGTATTAGGGTGAAAGTTGTTTATTCCATGTTACCAGTATATTGAGTTAATCAGTTTGATTTCTCAACTTATTTGTCTCATTTGAAAAGAAAAAGAGATGAGTTTTCATTCTTGGCTAACATTTTTTAAAACACGTGCCAGAAAGGATATATTAGAGAGTTACCTATTCAATTACGTTTTTAAAAATCTTAGGAAAAGGTGAGGGTTTTTTTTTTTATCATCTACCATAAATTTCCTTGAGTACACATTGAACTTCTTTGCAACTAAGATGATCTGAGCACACTGAGGTTAATTTTTTACTGAGATGTCCTTCTCTCCTGATTTTCTGAGAAGACTGAGATTTTTGTCTTTCTCTTTCATCCTTCCCAATGGCCTTAAAGGATTCTGTGTCCCTCACTGTCATGGCTAATTCCTCTATTTATGCCTTTGATTTCATCATCTACTGCTTGTCTAGGACTATTCCCCACTGAAAATTATCTGCTTTTTCCTGGTTCTCCTACCTATATACACTCTTCTAATTATGCTCCTTAAGGATCTCACATTATTTCTGAACCTTGCAAGTTCTGGTCACACACGTACAGACACAAAAACACAAATACATACACACCCACTCAAGGAGAAAGAGAGAGAGAGAGAGAGAGAGAGAGAGAGAGAGAGAGAGAGAGAGAGAGAGAGAGAGAGAGAGAGAGAGAGAGGTGGGAGGGAGAGAGAGAGAAATGAGCAATTAAAAAATAAAACCACCATACTTATTGATGTTTCCCCTTCCTTATTTCATTCATTCCTATTGCATCAATTTACATCACCAGCAAGAATACTGTTGCATCTATGTATTCAATTCTGCATCTCTAACTGACAGATAAATATAGAATCTCAGAATTTCTGAAGTGAAGTCAGTCACAGTGGTCACCTCTTTCAAACAATAATTCTCATCAGGAATTAATCCCTTTGCAATATCTTAGACAAATGGTCATTTCATGTCTTTTGAAGGTAAGACTTCTAATCAGAGAGAATCCACTACCACCTGACATATCTCCTTCTGCTTTTCGATAGTTTAGTCATTCAGGTTTTTTTCTTCTTTATTTTGAACCAAAAATCTGCCTCCCTTTAACTTCCATACACTGTTCTTAATTCTGACTTCCAATGCCAAGAAAAGTGAGTCTAATCATTTTTCCACATGACAAACACCTGGTCAAATACTTGAAGATTAGATATCATTCCTCCTCTCCAATGCTCTCTTATCCAGGCTAAACACCCCCAGTTCATTGAAATGCTTCTCTAATGGCATAATCTATCACTATTCTAGACAGCCTCTTTTGGGCAACTGGAAAATGCCCTTCCTAAAATGTGATGCCCAGAATTCCACATGTTGTCTGACAGGGACCAAGATAAGTCCATTAGGTTTCCTTCTTTTAAATTGGAACTTTGAACTTTTTTCCGTTGTGTGGCTTTTCTCCCTTTCTCCATGATTTTTCCCCAAAAGTCACTGATGGCAGATCAAAAATCCTATTCAGCACTTTCAGTAATGAACAGTGGACTTCCTCAGGACCTGGTGAGTTGAACTCATTGAGGATAGAAAAGTAGTATCTTAGCATATTCTTACTTATCTTGGTTTTCACTTTCATCTAAAACATTTTTGTTTTTCCCTTCCCATGAAATTAATTTTCCTTGGAGAAGGAAGAGAAGGAGAAAAAAGGGAAAAAATAATATAGACAAATAAAGAGGAGGTACAAGATAGTCTAGTTGTTCTCTATCTTTATTATGACCAACTACCCCAAGTGGGAGGCTCATCCTACCTTGATTTACTCTTGACACCGTGTCATTTGAAAATTTATGAGGGTGCCTATCTCTGTCCCATGGTTTAGGGAAACTTAGCTGGGGTTTCTAATATATTGCCACTTACAAATTAAAGGCTATAGCACCAGTTTGGGGCATTAAAATTTTATTAAATCATAATAAATGTTAGTAAAGGGAGAGCACATGGCTCTGAAAGTTCAGAAGCTCTGCATACCTAGGATAGAGGAGCGAGACAGTGGCACCCCATGGCTGCCTCCTTCAGTGTCCCAGGCCAAGAGAGCTCATAAGAGAACATAAGCTCCTTGTGGTCCAAACTTATGGGCTAGCATCATTCAAATGTATTGGTTCACTGGACTTAAGGGTGGCCTATATTAAAATGAGCAGTACATGCTGAGGTCAGAGTCCAGAAGACAGATCCTCTGAGGGGAAAGGCTTTCAGGCTGGTGTGGTTTTAATTTCTATTTTCTCTATTCAGAGTCTTAGGTCCAACTTTACTGACTCTGGGCTGGCTCTGCAACAGATCAGGCAAGGCTCCCTCAAGTGGGGGGGTCTCTGGGACCCCCAAAATCCATTGTTTTCTCACAACACCAAATATGACTCAAAAGCCATTCTTGTTTTCCTTAAAGTGAATGGTCAACTTCACCTCCTTCTGAGTTTTAGTATGATTGACATTGTTGCTCTTACTCTGTCATTCTTTTGTATCTATTTCCAGTTATCTCCCTTTGTTTCTTTCATCTATCCATATATTTTTTAAAAATCTGAGTAGGTTGATGAGTCCCTCATGAGTATAAATTGCTCACTTTATTTTCCTCTCTTTCTTCATTAGGATAATTTTGTTTCTATCATCAGAATTTCATTCACAAGAACTTCTCATGCATCTTGGGCTATCTTCCCCAAGGTGGTGTTAGTCATTATTCTATCTGTTCTTTCTCAAATTATTTGCAATTTCCTATCCCCAAATCCTGAGTATACACTAGAGTGACTGGTTTTCATATCATATATTGTAGAAAATAAAGTAGAGTTGTTCTCTCTACCTGGATGTTTTGCCATATTCTCAACCTGAACTTCTCTCAACAGAATTCATCTTCTTATGTAAAACAATAAATAAGGACAAAACAAAAACAAAAAACCACCCCATACTCCCCAAATTTGGTTGCTATGAAGATTATTATTTCTATCCATTGGAGTCATCTTTATTTTTCCATCTTTACTCCTCCTATATCTAATAAGTTAACAAGTCTGGTATCTTAAATCCACAATATTTCTTGCATCTACTTCTTGCTTTCTATTCAATTATAATCCTTCATTGCATCTAGACTATGGCAATAGTCTCCTAAGTACACTCTAAATTCCCATCTGAATCTAGAATCTTATCATAAATCAGTTCAGACAGTTGATAATATAGTCTAAGATAGGAAAATGGTAAAATCAAAGGAGAGTTCTTGTTTAAGTTCTACAAATAATATTAAACAAGATTACCTTTGGCTGGGTGAATCATAGAAGAATTCAAGGAAATATTGGCACCTGAGATAAGCCTTGAAAAAAACTTAGAGGCCATCTAATCTTACTCCCTAAATTCATAGATAATTAAACAGCCCAAAGGAGAAAATAATTTCTCTAAAGACACAACAGCACTAAGTAACAGAACTCAGTTGAATCATAATTCATTCCAAATCTAGCATTATTTCCACTGCAACACAGTGGTCCTATAAAATTTAAATTCCTTTGCTTGCAATGTAAGTCTTATACAATCTAGCACCATCCTAATTTGCCAGTCTTTAAAAAATAATTATTTTATTCATGTACTTTATTGTCCACCCAAATGGAATTATTCTGTATTCCCTAAATATGCCTTGAACTTAATGTTATTGTGTCTTTCTTCATGCTCTTTTCTATACTTGAGATGTTCCCCCTTTCTCTCTTCACAAACTTAACTTCAAACCATCGATTTTACATCTGATTTGAATGTTATCTTCTTCATGAAGTTTCCTCTGATCTCACATGTTGATAATGTACTTCCTCCTCAGTATTCACATAAACCTTTGAACGTTATTTAACCTTTCTATTCCTCCTTATTCCTTATGAGAGAATAGCCACGGTGGCTTCTGAGGTCCCTTCTAGCTTTAGATTTATGATTCTTTATTCTTCACAGCTCAAATGCATTTATCATGTCATGCTTTGTATTGTAGCTATATATTTATGTTTTCTTCACCTCATAAATTCTAAGCTCATTGAAGGCAAGGACTATGTCTTATCTAAACTATATGTCTTCCAAGTCACTTGGATTTTGCTCTAAATATAGTAGGTACCCAATTTTAAAAATTAAGCATAGGAATGATATATGTCATTTCACTGAAAAGTTTTTTTTTTCTCATGAAATATTGATGATTAAAATGTATTAATGAAAAGTTAAAAGTTAACACTATACTAGTGGGGAACATCAACTTTCCCCTTTCATAAATAGATAAATTTAATAAAATAAACAAAAAATGAAGAAATTTAATAGAATTTTAGAAAAGTGGGATGATAGACCTCTGTAGAAAACTGAATGTGTATAGAAAGGAATACACCTTTTTCTCAGTGGTACATGGCACCTAAACAAAAATTCACCATGGATTAGGGCATAAAACCTGATAATCAAATGCAAAAAAGAAAAAAAATATTAAATGAATCCTTTTCAGATGATAATGTAATAAAAATTGAATTCAAAAAAGAGCTGTAAAAATAAATTTAAATAAGTCAGAAATTAAAGAATCTAATCCAAAAGAATAAATTTGTCAAAGAACAAATCATAGAAACAATCCGAAATTTCATTAAAGAGAATGTCAACAATGAGGAAAAAATACCAAAATTTATGGTATGTGGATAAACCAGTATTAAGGGTAAAATTCATATCTCAAAACAATATCAGTAAAATAGAGAAAGAAGATATTGATGACTTGGAGATGCACCAAAAAGAAAGCATAAAAAGAACAAATTAAAATTCTCTAAATAAACATCAAATTAGAAAATCCTGAAAAATCAGATGAGAATTAATAAAATTGAAAGTAAGAAAACCATTGAACTAACAAGGTGAGCCAAAAGCTAGTTTATGAAAAAAACAATAAAATAGAAAACCATTGATTAATTTGATTTTTCTTTAAAAGAAAACCAAATATACAGTATCAAAAATGAAAAGGGTAAATTCAAAACCAATGAAGAGAAATTAAAACAATTGTTAGGAGCTATTTTGCTCAGTTCTATGGCAACAAGTCTAACAATCTAGGAATCTAGGAGAAAACATAATACTTAAATATAGCCTCATCTGAGAAAAAGAAAATGAATAAACCATCAATGAGCTCCCTATGAAGAAATCAACATGATGAAATGGATTGACAAGCTAATTCTCCCAACCATTTAAAGAACAAATTATTTCAAAAATATATAGCTGTTGAAAAATAGACAAAGAATGAGAAATACAAAAGTGTTTTTATGGTACAAATATGATGTTGATAGATAAACCAGGCTGAGAAAAACAGAGGAAGAAAACTATAGACCAATTTCATTGATGGATATTGATATAAAAAATTAAATAAAATACTAGCAAGGAGATTATAGCAATATATCACAAAGATCATGCTCTCTGGTTCAATATTAGGAAAACTATCAGCACAATTTACCATGTCACTAACAAAACAAATAAAAATCATGATTCTCTCAATAAATGCTAAAAAAAAGCTTTCAACAAAAGACAAAATGCATTTCTAAAAACACTATAAAAGCAAAGGAATGGGGCATCTAGGTGGTGCAGTGGATAAAGCACCAGCCCTAGAATCAGGAGTACCTGAGTTCAAATCTGGCCTCAGAAACTTGACACTTACTAGTTGTGTGACCTGGGCAAGTCACTTAATCCTCATTGCCCTGCAAAAAGAAAAAGAAAAAAGAAAAGAAAAGGAATGAAAAAGTGATTTGGTACTACTAAAGTTTAAACTGGCCTACTAGCTAAAGGACTGATACACCTAAGAAGTAAGGGAGATAAGCCCATTAGGCATGGCTGCTGCCTGATCAGCACCAAGGGACAGAGATAACTCGAGATGTCAAGACCACCAACCCTCACTCAAGCTTTCCCCACCCCAAAAGGGAACTTCCCATAGTCAGGTAGTCACCACATCTGTCTCCCACCATTCATCCTCTATAAAGGCTATAGCCTCCCTCCTGGGTGAGGAGAAATGTATCTTAGAGAATCATGTCTCTGATACATTTTCTCCCCTTGAGGCAAGTCATTTACTTTCCTCTTAGTCACTTTCTCTGGCACCCAAACAAAAGACTATTTTATTCTAATTGGATTGTGTGTCGGAAGGTATAATTCTTTCTTTTTTTTTCCCCTGCAGGGCAATGAGGGATAAGTGACTTGCCCAGGGTCACACAGCTAATACTGGTCAAGTGTCTGAGGCCAGATTTGAAATTACAACCTCTTGAATCCAGGGCTGGTGCTTTATCCATTGTGCCACCTAGCTGCCACTGAAGGTATAATTCGTTTTTTGTTTGGTTAGTTTGCTTATTTATTTATTTATTTATTTATTTATTTATTTATTTATTTATTTATTTATTTATTTATTTATCTATCTATCTATCTATCTATCTATCTATCTATCTATCTATCTATTTATTTATTTATTTATTTATTTATTTTTGGTTGAGGCAATTGGGGTTAAGTGACTTTCCCATGGTCACACAGCTAATACATGTAAAGTGTCTGAGGCCGGATTTGAACTCATTTCCTTCTGAATCCAGGCAAGTACTATTATTTTTTTTTATTTTATTTTACCTGTGACAAAATTGAGACCCAGTCATTACGTGTCTTGCCTTGGATCACACAGTAAGTGTTGGGGGCAGGATTCAGATACAGGTTTTTTGCCTCCAAGTCCAGTGTTTTATTTTTCATATAAAGTTGGGTATTTTGGTAGGCTTACACAATAGTACTTTAATACATATTTATTTACTTTTTTAAATTGAAATGACATTTAGACAATGAACACAATCTATTCTCCCTGTATCTATTCACTTTAAATAGCATCTAAAACATAAAGTTAATGGAATTAAATATATTTTTCCTTATTAACAATCTACCTTTCCCAAAGGTAATGGGGGAAGAGAGATTTCTCAAGACCCCTTCTAGATTGTTAGGATCATAAGTCTAAAGCCAGAAGTATCTCAAAGGCCATCTAAGGTTGGGCTCCTATGGAAGACTTACTGAGCTAAAGGTTGAATGATAAATTACATACCATCCCAGTCCTGTGAGAATGTCTAGGGACCATCAGAGCTCTCTGTAAATTTTTCAGATCATGGGAAACAAATAATCACACAAGACTTTTTCAAATGTTCTCTTTTTTCTTTGTGTAACACATAAACCTTTATGAGTTACTTGATATCTTTCTTATGGTTGCAGGTAAGTAGAAAGAGAAAGGTGGGAAGGAGAGAGAGAGAGAGAGAGAGAGAGAGAGAGAGAGAGAGAGAGAGAGAGAGAGAGAGAGAGAGAGAGAGAGATGGATATCAGAACTATATAATAATTTGGTTTGATTTATTTTCCAAAATATTTCCAGTATGCTCTGAAGGTAAATTTCCTAATTCCTCTTTTGAGGAGGATATATTTATGCTCACCAAGTAATGCCTTGGGCTGTATGTAGAAAGGATATTTTCTGATACAAGAAAAGTATTGATATCTTTTACTCAAATGCAAGTTTCAGATTTAACCAATGACTCCCTGAGGCCACCCTTATGCTTCTGTACTTGTGCCAAGTTGATCTCCCCCAGAATCCCACACTTGATGCTTGGGGCTGCTGAATGCTGAATTCTGGTGTTTAGCTTTCTATGTTCCCCAGAAAGGAATGAAGATGGCTGAAAGAATGCTTCTGGGAAGAAAAACAAGTGAAAGGGCTCATTCTTCCTAAATACTTCTTCTGTCAACCTTTCCTTCAGAGTCTGCACATGTGAAAGCAGAGTCTGCTCAACAGCAGAAACACATGCCCTGAGGCTCAAGAGCATAAGCTCAGCAGGGTGAAAACAGACCAAAGACACTCTGTATAGGCCATGGCCCATCAATAAGCAGCTGTCAATTGAAGCCCTCTGTCATATCTTTGAAGCTACAAGGAGGATCAAGAAGCCTTGAATATCCTATAGTAGATACCTCTCTCTATCTAGCCATTCTCACTCCCAACCTACAAGCAGTTAAATCTGGTTTATCCTAGGCAATGGGGAGTTGATGCTAGTCATTGAATCTGATATATATTAGGCACATAATAAAGGCTTGCTGAATGTAATTGAAATGAATGGATTCTCCCATCCCAAGGTCATTAGAAATAAATAACATTTTTACTAATAACCAAGACAAATCGGAATTGAATTCAAATTAATAAATATTTGTTAAGTGCCCTCTATTTCCAAGGCATAAAGGGTGGTAGGGGGAGGGGAGTGTCTAGAAAGGCTTTTTGAAAAGATGAAACCTGAAAGCAACTAGGAAAGTCAGGAGATGAAAGATGGAGAGTTCCAGGAATGGAAGATAGTCAAAAAATGCAAGAAGTCAGGAGATAGAGCTTTTTGTGTAAGGAACAATAAGGAAATACTGGGTTTGCAGAGAACATGGTGTGGAATGAGCTATAAAAGAGACTGGAAAGACAGGAAGAAGGCAAGTTAGGAAGTGTTTTAAAAGCCAAATAAATGATTTTATAGTTGATACTCAAAGTTATAGGGAACCACTGGAATTTATTGATTACATGGTTTATATGGTAAGAACAATTTAAGCAAGACAATTTTAAAAGCTGAGTGTAGAGTAGACTGTAGTAAAGAGAGACTTAAGATGGGGAAACCAAACACAACCTATTTCAATTATCTAGGAGTAAGGTGATGACAGCCCCCACCACAGGACTGTTCGTGTCAGACAAGAGAAGTCATACTTGAGAAAGTTTTTAAAGGTAGAATCAATAGCTTTTGGCAAGTGACTTGATATAAGGCATGAGAGAGAAGAGTTGAGAATGACAATTAGGTTGTGTCTGGATGACTAATAAAATGGTAGTTCCCTCAAGAATAATAATAGGGAAGTAAAGAAGAGGGTTTTGAGGCAAAGATAATTACATTAGTTTTAAACATGTTAAATTTAAGGTGCCTATGAGATATACAATTCAAAAGGTCCAATAAGCAGCTAGAGATACAAGATGAGGTCTGAAGATAGGTTAGAACTGTTATGGGAGATATAGCTCCACTCTGAGATCATGTAGTGAAAACTGCTGCCAAATATATATTTACCACAAAATGGAAATTATAGAGGTAAATACTGGGTTTTATTATTATGTTCAAGAATAGGTTGAGCCCTCACAGAAAACATGAACAATAATCAAGATTCTAAGAAGTCTTATTATATGCAAAATTATATCAGAGTGACAAAGAAATAATTCTTTTCCATAATGCAATCTTGTACATTCCTATTAGGCCATAAAAGGCAACGAAGAATTAAATGAGCAGAACCAAGAGAACACTATATACAGTAACAACAGTATTTTTCTAAGAATGACTTTGATTGGATAAATCATTTTGACTATTAAAAATACCTGAATTGACTATAAAGGACATACCTGTGCATCCAGAGGGAAATAAGAAGCTAATAAATACAAGTGTGTATAGAATGAATTTACATACCCATGTGTGTGTGTGTGTGTGTTTAATGGTGGCCATTTCTAGGCCTAGGGATAGGGCAGGAGGGAAGAGAAAAAGCGGGGGTGGGGGGGAAGAAATTTATATTATATCTGTGTTGTATACTTAAAGTTCTACATAGTAGATTTTCATTTTCATTTTCCAGTGTAATCTTTTTATTTTACTGTGTTATGGAAATGCTTGTTTTATTTTATAAGTTAAAAATAAAATACATGTTTTTTTAAAAAAAGATAAAGAGAATGTAGATCCCATACTTCCTTCAATATCATAAAAGTTGAACAGACTTAAACAGAATCATAATCTCATACATTCCTTAAGGAAAAAAATTTCATCATACAAACTCAAAAGGTATGTCAAGTTATGGGTTAAACTATATTTGGAGAATTCACAAATAAACTGATTGAGGAGGAGAATTTACATGTCACCAAGGAGTCAGGGTCAGTTAATATTATTCTTCTGGCTTCTTATCTAAGTATATTTTCTCATGTCATTGGACAAGTTTTGGTCAGATAAAGTTAACTTTAACCAAAATTTTCAAGAAAAATAACCCTGAGTCCCAAATAATAAAAGGGAATTTTAAAAATCCCATAACAATACTTATTTTTTTTTGTCTGGGCAATGAGGTTTAAGTGACTTGCCCAGGGTCATACAGCTAGTAAGTGTCAAGTGCCCAAGGCCGGATCTGAACTCAGGCACTCCTGAATCCAGGGCCGGTGCTTTATCCACTGCATCACCTAGTTGCCCCCCTCCATAACAAGACTTAATAAATATACATGAGAATCATCACATAAAAGAATAGAGATAAGAATTGAACCCATGGGAGCTGATGACATCACAAAGAGGAATAATAGAGAGGGAAGGGAGATGAGGGTGCAGTACAGAACCTGGAGGAACACTAATGTGTGTAGTGAGGAGGACCTGGAAGAAGAAGCAGTGAAGAAGACAAAAAAGGATCAGTCATACAGGTAGAACGATGCTACACCTAAAGAAAAGAAAATATCAAAGAGAAAACTATCAACAGTATCAAAGACTGCAGAAAGGTCAAGAAGAATAAGGATTGAGAACTATTATTTCCATAGATGAATTACTACTTTCTATCAAGTTTCACCTTCAAAGGAAGATATCTATCAATATATTTTGGTCTGTTAGAGGTATAGTCCTCTACTTAATTAATTAAGGGGTTAAATCCTACAGTTTTGAAGTGTCTTATTTTTTCATTAAAGTTAAACTAATAAATGCACATTTCTGCCAATATATGTGGATTCTGTGCTCATTTTTAATAATATAACAATATTTGGAATTTATATATTTTGTTAAAGTTGTAAAACATTTCCCAAGCATTAATGCATTTAAACCATATAACAACTCTGTGAGGTATTTACTAAGCTTCCCTGTTTCACAAATGAGGAAATGGAGACTCAAAGATAAGAGAGCATTAGTGACTTTTAGAAAACCCCTGTAAAACAAGAAAGATAAAATGGTTTCTTTCCTAATTAGCTCTTAAAATGTATTTACTTACCCAAAATTGCATAGTTAATAGTTTATAAAGTAAATTTATATTTTAAATAATAAATTTTATTCTTATGTTGTTTTATATCTTCTATATTGCCCCTGGTATTCCTCTCCCAAGACAGTCATCACTTATAACAAAGTGTTTTGTGCTGTTAAGGAAAAGGGGGTGGGGGGTAGAATCAGAAAAACAAAGCCTAATGTTTTATGCAATGTTCCAAACCCATGGGCCCTCCAACATCCTCCATCTCTTAAATATAGAGGAAGGAGGAGTTGTCTGTCCAGCTATCTGCTTTAGGACCATGTATGGTTTGTTTGCCTGTTCCTTTTTTAGCTCCCTATTCTTTTTCTATCATTTTGTGGTAACATTACATTGACAAAAGTTCGCATTGGCCTCTGAAGTGCTAAAGCTGAAAAGTGGGGTCAATATTTAACTCTAGGTATAAATAAAAATGCATATATCTCTTTAACTATAAAATAGTTTCCATGAGGGATAATTTGCTATTTGGAATATTGTTTTGATTTGAATTATTTAAAGAGAAAAAAAGCTAGAGGATTCTATGTCTCCAAATGTTAAAGGATCTCAGATAAATAAATATTAAACTATTTAACTATTTTCTTGAGTCTCATATCTATTTAAATTGACCTAGAATTTGATTCAACAAATACTTCAAGTGATAGAGTATTATAATGGCCATTTCATGCTAATTTATTATTGATCCATGCAATTATGAATAAGAAAAAGCAATATATATGCTTTTAACTTAGAATGTGATATCCTGAAAATCTAATGAATTGTGATATCTGTTTTTCCCTCTGAGGTGTTATACCTTGAAATTGTATGTCCTTCGGAGATTATTGATTTTTTTTTGCAAAGCAGGAAACACATTATTTTGGGAATTTGCCTTGATATAAACATAATTGGACAAATATGGATCCCCTTTTTGCTTTGGAGATAACAAGACCCAGAAATTGGAAATTATGCTTATCACTACCAAGATGTAGAGTCTTGGCTGGTGTTCGTTTTCATTCAGAAAAGTAAAATGCTAAACATTCTCCTAACAAGAAGACTGACTATATTGATGGATGGATGGACAAGATCTATTGGGCTCTCACTCACTAGTGGAAAATGGACAATGGAACATCTTTGTAAGATGGATCTTTGAATGACTGCTTTAGTCTACTGCTTATTAAGAACATTCAAAACTTTTATATATTTCACATTGGCCACTTTGTTTAATTTGGCTATTTGTGTATTACAATGTCATGGGAAATATGAAAATCATCATGTTTTCTTTAAATCAGAAATGTTTGCTTGACTTTTTTATATCCTAGAAAATTAACAACTACTAAATCTCTATATCAGAGCATGGTTTAATACAAACCTATTGCTTTTGTACAGTCAAGCTTCACTGTTCTTGATCCTATTTGGAGTTTCCCTGGTAAAGATACTGGAGTAATTCATCATTTCCTTCTCCAACTCATTTTACAGAAAAAGAAACTGAAACTTTCTGGGTTAAGTGACTTGCCCAGGGTCCCACAGCTATAGTCTAAGGCTGGGTTTGAAGGTCCTTGACTCTAGGCCTAGCACTCTATCCACTAAGTCACTGTGAGGAAATGGGGGTTGAGCTCCTGTCAATCAAGTCAAAAATGCAGGGGTAGAAATCCTTATGTCAGACAAAGCAAAGGCAAACATAGATCTAATTAAAAGAGATAAAGAAGGAGACTACATCTTGCTAAAAGGTACTATAAATAATGAAGTAATATCCATGCTAAACATGTATGTGCCAAGTGGTATAGCATCCAAATTCTTAGAGGAGAAGTTAAATGAGCTACAAGAGGAAATAGACAGGAAAACTATACTAGTGGGGGATCTGAATCTTCTCCTCTCAAAATTAGATAAATCTAGCCAAAAAATAAATAAGAAAGCAATAAAAGAGGTGAATAGAATACTAGAAAAGTTAGACATGATAGATTTCTGGAGAAAATTGAATGGTGATAGAAAGGAATATACCTTTTTCTCAGCAGTACATGGCACATATTCAAAAATAGACCACATATTAGGGCAAAAAAAAAAACAACTCATGGTCAAATGTAGAAAGTCAGAAATACTAAATGCATCCTTCTCAGATCATGATGCAATAAAAATTACGTGTAATAAAGAGTCATGGAAAAGCAGACTGAAAATTAATTGGAAACTAAATAATTTCATCCTAAAAAAGGAATGGGTCAAACAACAAATGATAGAAACCATCAATAATATCATCCAAGAGAAAGACAATAATGAGAAAACATACCAAAATCTATGGCATACAGTCAAAGCAGTGGTAAGGGCAAATTTTATATCTCTAACTGCTTACATGAATAAAAAAGAGAAAGAGGACATCAATGAATTGGGCATGCAATTTTAAAAGCTAGGAAAAGAACAAATTAAAAATCCCCAATTAAATACTAAATTAGAATCCTGAAAATGAAAGGAGAAATTAATAAAATTGAAAGCAAGAAAACTATAGAATTAATCAATAAAATTAGGGCTGGTTTTATGAAAAATAAACAATAAAATAGATAAACCATTGGTTAATTTGATTTAAAAAAAGGAAGAAGATGGGGGCAGCTAGGTGGCACAGTGGATAAAGCACTGGCCTTGGATTCAGGAGTACCCAAGTTCAAGTCCAGTCTCAGACCCTTGACACTTAACTAGCTGTGTGACCCTGGGCAAGTCACTTAACCCTCATTGCCCTGAAAAAAAAGAAGAAAGAAGAAAATTGAATTACCAATATCAAAAATTAAAGGGGTGATTTCACCACCAATGAAGTAGAAATTAAAGCAATAATTAGGAACTATTTTGCCCAACTGTATGCCAATAAATTTGACAATCTAAATGAAATGGATAAATATTTACAAAAATACAAACTGCCCAGGTTAACTGAAGAGGAAATAAAATACCTAAATAAGCCCATATTAGAAAAAGAAATTGAACAAGACATTAATGAACTCCCTAAGAAAAAATCTCCAGGGCCAGATGGGTTTACAAGTGAATTCTACCAAACATTTAAATAACAATTAATGCAGACACTATATAAACTATTTAGAAAAATAGGTGAAGAAGGAATTCTTTCAAATTCCTTTTATGACACAAATATGGTGTTGATACCAAAACCAGGCAGAACCAAAACAGAGAACGAAAATTGAAGCCAAATTTCCATAATGAATATTGATGCAAAAATTATTAATAAGATATTAGCGAGGAGCTGACAGCAAGTGATCACCAGGATAATACATTCTGACCAGGTGGGATTTATACCAGGAATTCAGAGCTGATTCAACATTAGGAAAACCATCAACATAATGAACCACTCAATAAGAACACTTACCAAAAGCTTATGATTATCTCAATAGAGGCAGAGAAACCTTTGACAAAATACAGCACCCATTCCTAACAAAAACACTAAAGAGCTTAGGAATAGGTGGACCTTTCCTTAAAATAATAAGCAGTATCTACCTAAAACCATCAGCAAAGATTATATGTAATGGAGATAAGTTAGAGGCCTTTCCAATAAGATCAGGGTTGAAACAGGGATATCCATTATCACCTCTATTATTTAATATTGTATTAGAAATGTTACCATTAGCAATCAGAGAAGAAGAAGCAATTAAAGGAATAAGAATAGGGAAGGAGGTAGCAAAACTATTGCTCTTTGCTGATGATATGATAATATATTTAGAGAATCCTAGAGAATCAACTCAAAAATTACTTAAAACAATGAACAACTTTAGGAAAGTTGCAGGATATAAAATAAGTCCACATAAATCATCAGTATTTCTATACATGACCAACAAAGTCCAAAAGCAAGAGATAGAGAAATTCCATTTAAAGTAATGCTAGACAATATAAAATACTTAGGAGTCTACTTGCCAAGATAAAGGCAGGAACTCTATGGACACAATAACAAAACACTTTTCACACAAATCAAATCAGATCTAAAAAATTGGAAAGATATTAATTGCTCATGGATAGGCTGAGCTAATATAATAAAAATGACAATTCTACCTAAATCAATTTACTTATTCAGTGCCATACCAGTCAGAATACTCAAAAATTATTTTATAGAGATAGATAAAATAATAACAAAATTGACTTTGAAAAACAAAAGGTCAAAAATATCAAGGGAAATAATGAAAAAAAATGCACAGGAAAGTGGGCTAGTTGTATCAAATCTGAAGCTTTACTATAAAGTGGCAGTCATCAAAACTATTTGGTACTGGCTAAGAAATAGAGTGGAGGATCAATGAAATAGGTTAGGCACAGGAGACACAGTAGTAAATGACTTTAGTGATGTACTCTTTGACAAAACCAAAGACTTCAGCTTCTGGTATAGGAACTTAGCATTTGACAAAAACTGCTGGGAAAACTGGAAGATAGTATGGCAGAAACTAGGTATAGATGAAAATCTTACATGTTATACTAGAATAAGGTCAAAATGGGTACATGATTTAGATATAAAAGGTGATACTGCAGGTAAATTAGGAGAGAGAGGAATAATTTACCTCTCAGATCTATGGAAAGGAGAATAGTTTATGACCAAACAAGAGATAGAGAATATTATGAAATGCAAAATGGATGATTTTGATTACATTAAATTGAAAAGGTTTTGTACAAACAGAAGCAATGCCTCCAGAATTAGAAGGGAGAGAGAAATCTGGGAAACAATTTTTATATCCACTACTTCTGATAAAGGTCTCATTTATAAAATATATTGGTAACTAAATCAAATTTATAAGAATCCAACTCATTCCCCAAATGAGAAATAGTGAAAGGATATGAATAGGCAGTTTTCTGATGAAGAAATCAAAGCTATCTATTAACATAAGAAAAAATACTCTAAATCACTATTGATTAGAGAAATGCAAATTAAAACAACTCTTAGGTACTGCCTGACACCTATCAGAATGGCTAATATGACAAAAAAGGAAAATAATAAATGTTGGAGAAGTTGTGGAAAAATTGGAACACTGATGCATTGTTGGTGGAGCTGTGAACTGATCCAACCATTCTGGAGAGCAGAGTTTTAAAGCTGTGCATACCTTTTGACACAGCAATACCAATGTTAGGTCTTTTTCCCAAAGAGATCATAAAAAAGGTAAAAAGAACTACATGTACAAAAATATTTATAGCTGCTCTTTTTGTGGTTTCAAGGAACTGGAAATTGAGGGGTTGCCCATCAATTGGGGAATGGCTGAACAAGTTGTGATATATGTATGTAATGGGATTCTATTGTGCTGTAAGAAAGGATGAGCAGGCAGATTTCAGAGAAACCTGGAAGGACTTGTATGAACTGATGATAAGTGAGATGAGCAGAACCTCAACAGCATTATGTGTTGATCACCTGTGATGGACTTGGTTCTTCTCAGCAATACCATGGTCCAAGTTAGTTTCCAAGTACACCTGATGGAAAATGCTGTCCAAATTCAGAAAAGAACAAAAAAAAAACAAACCTCTGTGATTTAGATGCAGATCGAACCCTACTATTTCTATTGTTTTTGTTTTTGTTTTTTTGAGGTTTTTCCTTTCTTCTCTGATTCTTCTCTCATGACATGTCTAATGCAGAAATATGTTTAATGTGATTGTACATATATAACCTATATCAGATTACTTGCTTTCTTGGGGAGGAGAGAAGGAGGGGAGGAAGGGAGAAAAAATTTGAAACTAGAAATCTTATAAAAACAAATGTTGAAAACTATCTCTAAATGTAACTGGAAAATAATAAAATATTTATGTGGAAAAAAAGTTCCTTCACATTAAATAGTTATTTCTATACCTGACTCAAGAATGGTCCTATAGTTAGTTCCCTTTGTTCCATTACTCCATATAAACCCTGTTCTCAGTTCCCATCTTTGAGCATTCCTAGCATTCTTGCTTTGCAATACTCTGAGCTATAACTCCTCTGCCCCATTAAAGACCTTATTTCTCATATATTGATTGTTTCATTAATTTCCAGGTTAACAGGACCCAGGTTTTTCTGACTCTAATTCAGAACTCTATCCACTATTTCATGTACAAACTATTTATTTGTTTATATCCATAAAAATGTGGGCCCTATTTCACAGTAACCTTCTGATAAAAAGTAATAATTAAAACAGGCTTATAATATTTTTTTTTTCTCTTTGAACAAATGTGACCCTCTGGAGGCAGCTAGGTGTCATTGTAGATAGAAATCTGGGCTTAGAGTAAGGAATATCTGAGTTCAAATCTGGCCTCAGATGCTTACTAGCTCTGTGACCCTGGACAAATTATTTAGCCTCTAGCTGCCCCAGTTTCCTCATCTGTAAAAACAGGGATAATAATAGCACTTCAAATTGCTTTGAGGATTAATTGAGATGTTTATAAAGCACTTAGCCAAGTACCTAGCACATAATAGTAACTTTTTTTTTAAGTGAGGCAATTGGGGTTAAGTGACTTGCCCAGGGTCACACAGCTAGTAACTGTTATGTGTCTGAGGCTGGATTTGAACTCAGGTACTCCTGACTCCAGGGCCGGCGCTCCATCCACTGCACCACCTAGCTGCCCCAACATAATAGTAATTTAATAAATATTTATTACAATGGAAAATTTTACACTGTTCCTCTTTAAAAAAAGTGTTCACATTTTCCTGGCATTTTCCTAACAACAACCCTATCAGATACAGTTATTACTGTTCTATAGATTTAGAAAACAAGATTTGGAAATATTAAGTGACTTAAAGACTGAAACCCAATTCAACTCTAGTCTTCTTCCATGACCTGTCTTCTTTACTTTTTAAAGGATGTTATTTCATTGTTATTTGGGGGGACTTGCGACCTGGATCAGGGGCTAGCTCACCCAAAGAATTGGGGGTTCATCACAAATCTTGTAAAATAAAAGGAGATTTATTAAGACAGGAATATATAGACCAGAAACAGATCACCTTGGTGACTATCCCACTGGAGTAAGAGAACACTGGTCTTTTGTATCTTTACAAAACAAAAGAGAATTGCAAGGTAAGGAGAAATGCAAAGACTGAGTCCAGATAGCTAAGAGGGGATCTTTGATACAGAATATCAGTAGGATATGCAGCATCTAACCATATCCTGCATATCCTTTTGCAGACCTTAATATTGTTTATCAGCATACTGGAGTCAAGTCTTGCCACACCTCATACCTGAGGTGAGAGAGAGAGAGCTGCTTTTCCCTTGGTCAGGTTGGTTTCTTTAGGTTTCTTGGGGTCCCACTGCATTCCTATAACAATTGTTTTTTTTTTGGTTTGTTTTAACATTGCATTAATTTCTGAATATAACCCTCCTTTCCCCTACCACATGAGTCATTTCTTATTACAAGGAGAGAGAGAGACAGAGAGACAGAGAGACAGAGACAAAGAGACAGAGACAGAGAGAGAGATCAGCAGTAGTTCAGGAAAACCAGCCAACACTGACCATGTCAGACAGCACATGCTGTATTCCCTGAAATAAAGGGTTTTCCATACTTAGTTTTTAATGCACACATCACTGAAAATGAATTCAAAACAGCCTGATAGATGATAAGATTCTCCATTCCCAGGGCAGGTCTCAAAGATATGTATGTGGGCCATATGCTTTTTCTCTCAAGTACACTACCTGAAGAAGCTGCCACATCAGGTCATTTAAACTATTTTTCGTCTGGGGAAGGGTCTGTCACACTACCAGGTCCACTACTGGGAAACTGACAACTGACAAAGATGACCTGGTATAAGGGAAACCCTTGTAACCCACTGGCAACCTGATTGATAGCCACAGATACAGTACAAAGGTGGAGAGTAACTAACTGACATGGGGTGCAGAGCACCCCAGAAGTTCTCTGTGGCACATCAAGAATCTTCTCCTTGAGAAACTAAACCAGAGGACAGATAAGCCTAGAGAGATAAGCGGAACCAGTTTGGACTGAGCTAGCTTTGGGACCACCACCTTTCATTCTGCTCTCCCTTACCCCTGGGGACATAAATTTGGGTGTGGCTGCTGCCTTTGTGTCCTGAAGAGAGATCTGTAGCCACCCCTCACCCAATTCCTCTAGTCACTGCCAGTGGGGGATGGCCCTCCTCTCCTCACCCAATTCCTCTAGCCACCACCAGTAGGGGATGGTCCTCCTTCACTAAAGGAACTTTCCACAGGCAGATAGTCACACCCCCATCAGTCCCCTATAAAAGTACCTTCCAGTCTCCTGCTCAAGGAGATTGGTACCTCAGAGCCACGTGCTTTGTGCCTATCTCCCCATGAGAAGTCCAAGGATTTCTTTCATGGTTTCCCTTCCCCCCCTTCCTTTCCCTTGCCGCTAAATAAACTACCATCTTATTTTAACTGCTTTTGTGTGCAAGAGGGTGTAATTCTTTAAAGAGGAATTCCTAAGAACCCTTAACCCAAACCTGTACCCCATTTTTCCCCATATCATTACATACTCTCATAGGAGCAACACAACTAAAAAGTTACATCTGACCACAGTAGGATTACAAACACAGAGTCAATGCTGACCATAAAATCGGTATTTCTCATTTAGCACATATGTGATAATGGACATAGGAAACAGAAACAACTGGTGCAAATTTGCTGTTAGAATAACACACGTGACATTATAAAAGTGCACACGTGTTATATTAATTTGTATAACATATGCATATATATGCACATATGTGAATATATAAAGAATATAGATATATAAAAGTATAAATACTCATTCTTATTGATCCTATTTCTAGTAAAATAGGTTCTGAGAGAGAGAATACATATCCATATATGTGTGTATATATATTTTGCACACATTATGTGTTCATGTGTATGTGTTGCTAACAACCTCATATCAAAGGAAATAATTAAAATTTTATATTATATCAGAATAAATAAATAAATAAAGTCATTTAGAAACATTTGGAAGCACAGAGGCCATGGGATAAATGAGTTAAGAAAAAATTGACAGTCTACTGACAAAACAAAGGTCAGCAAAGCTGGAGACAGGGCAAATCAGAGGAAGAAAGCCAGTAGTGCCAAAATTGTTGTATTCACTTACATGTGAGTGCTCATAGGCTTTCAAGACAAATTTCCAGAGCCATGGCCAGGAAAGTGTACAGTCAGAGCAAGTAATATGAAGTACTCTCTCAGTGCCAGTGTACGTGAGGCATAGATACCTTTCCATGGTCTTTTAAATAATGGAATGAGTCTATTTTTGGAGGAGCTGGGAAAGGAAGAAGCTAAGCACTATCCTTTGGGGACAAGGACTGAGTCCCTAGGACAAGGCTGCCACTGTGGGAAGGGGAAAAGAATGAAGAAGAAAAGGAGAAATTCATCCCACTTGCCATCTGGTGTCTTCCAATTTTAACTATTTTTGCTAAGTGTCAAATTCTGTTTCTAGTTTTGAAAGGATTACATTTATAGTCACTGCCTTCTAAATTCTTCATCTTGGGACATAGCATCAATTTCCTGTTTCAGTTACCATTCTGTAAGTTGCCTAGGGCTAGCACCACTCCTTTACTTTTATGATGATTGCTGCTGTAGCTGTAGTTTGTCCTTCCTTTTAGAAGATGTCTTGACTTGCACATGAATTGGATTTAAATGAGATAGAGTTGCAGAAAGCCATTAGCCTCACTCTATCTTTCAGAATCATAAAATTCCTGTGGCAAGATAAAAGTCAAGATGACTGGCAATGGCCTAGGATGCAGAGGGTGACCATGGCCTTTCTTAAAGAAAGTTTTTCCTAGATCTCAGTTTGTCAAAAGAAACACCCATGCAATGACTAAGGGCTAGGCAAGAACTCAGACAAAAGATAGCCTAATTAGATTCCAAATTATCTCCCTGGTCTCCAGAATAGAAGGTATTTTTTTAGGAATTATAAGGGAAACTGTAGTATCCCCAAAAGAGGTCACTGACTTCCAAAGGCTTGGTGGGAGAGCAGGAATAGAACATTTTTACCATACCTGCGATAAGATAAGATGTTCAAGATCTTCCAAATCCTAAATCTCTTCAGCAAGGAACTTCTGCCTTCTGCCTTACTACAAGTATTAAGGGAAATGTAAAGATTTTATGGAGAGAGGGAGGAAGGAAGGAAGGAAGGAAGAAAGATTTAAAGTCTGAAGAATGAGGTTCCTAATTTCCCTGAACCAGCATACAGGCAGTTCCCAATTGATTTTTTTCCGCTCATCATTTCAGGGGTTTGATATGGGGGAGTTTTGTTTTTGTTTGTTGGTATGGTTTTGCTTGGTTTTTATTTTTTGTTTTTTGCACACTGGCCACTGCTAAGCCTCCTTAGCCTTAGCATATGTCAGCATTCTAGACAGATTGCAGGCATGTCAGCTGCAGTCACTGATCAGCTGTTGCATAAAGCCAACTCCTAATGAGAAGGAGCCAGCTGTCTACAGCAATATAGAACCAGCATCACAAGCTGAAACTAACACTTCAAGTTAATCTTATAGTCATTAAATCTTCTACTTACCTCAATGTGAGTTAAAGGATTTCCATTTAACAGACTTCACAGACATTTTATTAAATCAATTGACCAGTTTAAGGTATATATCCTACATTAACCAATTCCCATTCTAGTAGAAAAGCTGCCTCCTAGAGATGAATGCAGTGAATTTGATTTTTGCTACAAGATGAAAGGAGGAGGAAATTGTATTGGGGTTTTTATCTGGTTCCAGTATGCAAAGTTTTCTATTGGATAACATGGGATTTGGGACTTGCACTGTCTATATGAAAATATAGACTATTTCTGTTAAAAGAAGCACCATCCATTTTCATCACTCAGATTCACAAACTCACTCATCCTTGATTCTTTATTTTCTTTCGTTCTCTATTATCGACAAAGTGTTGTCTTGCTGATTTAACTATCAATACATTACTAACATCTACCCCTTTTTCTTCACTCACATACCACCTCCCTAGTCTGAGCCCTCATCATTTTTCATCTGGGCTACCTTAATCAGGTCTCTGCTTCAGGATTCTTCTCTCTCTAATCCACCTTCCATGTAGCCACCAAGGTGATGATACAAAAACACAGGTCTGACCATGCATGTCACTCCACTCTTCAAACAATTCCAGTGCTAATCTATTGCCTCTTGAATTAAGTACAAATTAGTCTGTTTGGCATTCAAATCCCTTTACAACCTAGCTCCAGCCAACTTTTCTAGGTTTAATAAACATAAACCCTCTTCACCTTTTACCCTATAGCCAACTTGCTCTTCTACCATACACCATTGTGTCCCATCCATCACTCCCACTATCCATTGTCATTTTCTCTTCTCCTCTCTTTTCTCAAATCCCCAAGTTTCTTTAACTCTCAGTTCAAACACCAACCCCTTCATGAGGCTTTGCTTAACTTCCATAGCTATTATCATTCTTCTCCTCTGAAAATTCCTTTTGCTTAGTCTACTATTTTGCATTTGCATACACATATAGACACATACACAGTCCCCTGAACTTAGTTCATAGAGTTAATTTTTGCCTTAGAATTTGCTATACCAAAAAAATCAGAGATCAAGGTGATTTTGCCTGTACTCCCAACCTACTCTCAACTACTTCACTGCAGTTGAGATGGAACATTCAGATAAATTTGACCCTCTTAGATGACAAAATGCCTCAATGCTCCTAGATTTAGAAGGCCCTTAATGAATGATACTAATTATGTAATTTATGTAAATACTATATTGTGTGCATTTCAGGTACTTTTGCAGATCGATAAGAATATAATTCAGGGCTGGCCTTTTGGTTTTTGTCAGATCATTGTTACTTAGGCAGTGGTAATGATGATTACTATAGGCCTGGTCCTGTTTGATAGTAGTGCTGTCACATACATATGATTTATAGAAACTTTACCCTGCACCATGATTTCCTTATAGATTTTCAGCATATTCATTTATATAGCAATAGTGTTAGGGAGGATCTTGACTCAGGGACAAAAGGGAGAAATTTGGAGCTGGAAAGATGCCATAAACAAAGACTCTCCATTAATAAGAAATACAGTTTTTGTTGCATACCCAATCAACAAGCACTTACTATATGCCAGGTACTTTGTACTGAGAAAACAAAGGAAAGGAATAATGCAGTCACTACCCTCAAATTGCATATGTTCTAATGATGGAGACAATATATAAATGACCAGGTACATGCAAGATATATACAGAGTAGATGGAAGGTAATCTGAAAGGGGATTAGTCTGGGGAGTCATGGGACATGAAAGAAACATCAGTAGTCATGGGTGCTTTGGGAAAATTTACTATTCGTTTAGGAAGACATGACATATACATCAATGAAATAGAAAACAATGCTAAAGTGCTAAGTGCTGAAAAGAGGCATGCATTTTCAGATCTTGACTTGTAACTTTTGTCACCCATCACTGGGAGCAAGGGATAAAAATAACTTTAAGTATGTATAAGGAAGAGACCTATGAGTTCACTGGTACAATGAACTATAAGCTGAGTAAATTCATCGATGCAGACTTTTGTCTTCTTGATAATATATAGCCCCAACTGCCTAGAGACTGAAAAAATGAATTGACTTTGCCAATGCCACTCAGACATTTTGGAACACTAGACTTTCTCACTTTAAGGTTATCTCTCAGGGCAACTAGGTGGCACAGTGGATAAAGCACCAGCCCTGGATTCAGGAGGACCTGAGTTCAAATCTGGCCTCAGACACTTGACACTTACTAGCTGTGTGACCCTGGGCAAGTCATTTAACCCTCATTGCCCCACAAAACAAAACAAAAAAACAGAATTACAATAGGATCACTCTTATAAACAACTTGACATATGGATAGCTTCTTTAACAATTCAGTAATCTTTTTCCCCTTATTACTTACCCAACTCTCCAGTTTATTTGAAATATAATTCAGTACACACACACACACACACACACACACACACACACACACACACACGCAAGAAATGACACGTATTTTAAGGAGAATACTTTTTTGGGTAAAGTAACATCCATTTGTATTCATTTAAAGCAACATTTAATGGCAAATATTTATACTTTCTAAACTGTTGCCAAAGAGAAAATTAGACCCCCTTTAAAAGCTCCAGTTATACTTCTAGGCCAACAGGAAATCTATTTAATTATATTTTTCATTAGCTATGAATGTTATGCATTCAGTAGTTACAGCAATGCTCTGGACTGCTCCTTTACCAAGATACTCATCATGGAGTCTAACTCGTGGACTGAACCCCAAGGAAGTGAAGGGACTTGTACAAGTTCACACAGTTGTGTTAGTCGTAGGATTTATATTCAAGTCCTCTGATTCCATAGCCATGTTTCATTTACGTTTTACCACTCTGCTTCCTAGAAACAGAGGATTAAATAAGATTTCCTAAGCATACATAAAAATACATTTTTTCTCTTGGAAATTATCTTTTGGGGGGGGGGGGGGGGCAATGAGGGTTAAGTGACTTGCCCAGGGTCACACAGCTAGTAAGTGTTAAGTGTCTGGGGCCAGATTTGGACTCAGGTCCTCCTGAATCCAGGGCTTGTGCTTTATCCACTGTGCCACCTAGCTGCCCTGGAAATTATCTATTCAAGTGAGAAAAGAGACATAGAGGAGATGTCCGTGCTCCGTGTAAACTAAGAAGGGAGTAACTATGGGAACAAGCATATAAAAGGAGAAAGAAAAAAAAACTAACAAAGAGAGAGTCAAATTAAGAATAAAAGACCTGGACATATTTGTGACGGTAACTGCCTTTGTTTTACGAGAATTAGTGGACTGACAGGAGGAGTGCTATTATCTCCCTTCTGTCTTGTCAAGGAAGCTATTCCTGACAAGATGACAACTGAAAAGTTTTCAAGATTTCTGATGGAGAGTATAGAGGGCAGTTACTGAAGAATATAGGAGCTATAAGGGGCAAGGAGTGGTAATGAATATTCAAATATTTGAACATATAAAGAAGAGCATATTCTTCTCCACCTCAACTCTCATCCATAGGGTTTATGCTTTGTTGTTTATTGTTCTTGTTGTTTTGTTTTTTACAAATTAGCAAACTAATTTAATGTTGTATTTTCATAGATGGACGCAGGGAGGTATAATGTATTGGTAATAAAGAAGCAATGGAGTGTCATGGATAGATAGTCTTGGAGTTAGGAAGACTTAAGTTTACGTTCTACCTCAGGAACATACTGACTGTGTTGCTCTGGGTAAATCATTTAACTTCTCATTGCCCTAGGCAACTCTTAAAATCTAGAGAGGAGATACAGATCTACATTGGTAGAGGGAATTTCCCTATCCAGAGGTCCCTATACCAGTGAAATCATCGGTTTAATGCCCCCCCAAATATAAATTAATGTCCATATGATACAGCCTCATAAAGACCCCTATTTACTTTCACCTTCCATGAACAGTTTCTGACTAGTTTAAGTAGCAAGTCAAAAATTGTGAGCTTTCCTTCTTTCTTAGAATGCTAAAAATGGAGATAATTATTAACCTCACCAGGTTGTTGTTGGCAAGATATTTTATAAACCATGAAAACCATTAGCATCATCACCGTCATTGTCGTCATCATTGGGTTTTTATGGTAAATGAATTAAGTTATCCATGTACACAACTCTGTAAGTGTAATGAAGTGTGGACCCTGTTCCCAAAGCTGCTGTTCTGTGAAAAGTGTCTCACTAGGGAAATTAGAATCTGTGTTGCCACCCTTATTAATCTGGAAATGTAATTTGTTCTCCTTAGTATCATTCACTTCAAAACAAATAGGAAGTGAAATGACAAATAATTTTCGAACAGCTCCAGAAATTATGTGTGTGAATATTCTCATACTTCTTTCTTTACTTCCTGTAAAATTCTGGGGAGGTAAAGAGCTAATGCAATGTATGGATAATGTATAATATACATACACTGTGTCTATTCCAAAAATCTCAGCTAGAGATCTTTCTGGAGATTTAGGGGAAATATATCACAGAACCATGTATGAAGATTCAAGAATAATACAATATGAGAAGGAGGGCAGTTATGAGTGACTAGGGGGTGAATTAGTAGAAGAGACATTGAGGAATTACACAGAAACACAAATGACTTTAGATGATGATGATGATAATTAAGAATAGCATTTATATTATGCTTTAATGTTTGCAAAGTAATTTATAGATATCTCATTTTTATCCTCAAAATAACTCTGGGAAGTTGGTATTATTATTATGCAATTTTACAGATGAAGGAAACTGAGACAGATTGTTTAAGTGATTTACCCAGGTCACATAGCTAGTAAGCACTTACGTCATTGTTGTTGTTCTTTGTCCTTCATTCTCAAAGAGGATCATGACTTGAAGTGAATTGGATTAAAGTGAGGGAGGACTGTACAAAGTCACCAACCTCACTCCTCTAGAGTCATCTAGGTCCAGTGGCAAGATATATATCAGGACAACTGGAGATGGCCCTAGATGATTAAGGCAATTGGGGTTGAGTCACTGGTCCAGTGTCGCATAGCTAGTAAGTATATGAGGCTGGATTTGAACTCAGGTAGGTCCTCCCAACTTCAGGGCTAGTTCTCTATTCACTGTACCACCTAGCTTTCCCTAAGTATCTGTCTACAAGAAAGAAATGATTGTCAAATATTAGTCTAAAATTTTATAGAAAGCACTTCATACATTTAAAGGGACTTTTGTATGCATTCACAGAACTTTAAATTTGGAAGCATTGTCAGAAGCTGAATGGAATCCCCCATTATAGAATTCCCAACAAGTATCCATCCAGACCGTGTTGGAAGCCTTACAATGAAAGAGAATCAGTGCTTTCCAGTGAAACCCATTTTACTTTTGGGACAGTTTTCATTCTTAGAAAGATTTTTGTTAACATCAAGCCGTATCTCTGCAATTTCGACCTATTCATCCCTTGTTCTGGCCTCTGTTGACATATGGAGCCAGTCTATTCTCTCTTCCGCATGACAGCTAACAAAGTACATGAAGACAACTCTCATGTCCCATCAGTTTTCTCATATGACATGGAATGAAGACCCTTCAAAATACAAGATGCTCTCTAGGATATCAGTACCCTTTTGTAAATTGTGACACCAAGCAATGAATCTAGTGCTCCATATTTGGTCTCACTATGACTTAATAGAATAGTCTTCCTTGTTCCTCTCATGATGTAGCCCAACGCCAAATTTGCTATTCTGGTTGCTAAACCACATTGCTAACTCCCACTGTGCATACAGACTGCTAAAAGCCCCAGATCTCTTTCAAACAAACTGATTTCTAATTATGTCTCCCTTAGCATGTCCTTGTAAATTCAGTTTTTGGAATCCAAGTCCCTATTAAATTTCATCTCATTAGATTCACCCCCAATGTTCTAACTCATCAAAATCTTCTGAGATCCTGACTGCCCTGCAGCATAATAGCTGCCCTTCTAAGCGTTGTGGCAGCTACAGATTTGATGAGGACTCCATTTATGCTTTCACCCAAGTAACTGATAAAAACGGTAAACAAAACAAGCACAAAGACATATAGCTATATCCCTCCACTGGATACTACTTCACAAAAATAAAGTGAAGTATGTAAAATATTATCTGCATTTTACCAATAAGGCATCTGCCTACTAGAATAATAATAGCTAACATTATATAGTGCTGGAAGTTTTATCAAATGTACGTGAAAGAAGGGAAGTGATTTGCCCATGGTCACGCAGCTAAAAGTATCTTAGGCAGATCTTCCTGACTCCAGGTTCGATCAATCCACCACTTACCTGCCTTTCATATATTATGTATTCAATAAATATTAGTTGATTTGATTTTTGCCCAGATCATGCAACTAGTTCGTGGTGGAGTCAAAATTTAGGCCCAGTGTACTGAATCCTAGCTAAGTGTTCTCTCCAATACATCATGCTTCTTCAATACTTGGTAGGATCTGTGATTTCCTTGATGTGGTCACTCCCTCCAATTACAAGCAACTCTTGCCTACCTATTCTCTGAAATTCTTGTCCTTGTTATCCCATAAATCTTCTACAGAGTATTTACTCAGAATTTTAGAGGTTTTCCTTTTCAAAGGGTGCATCATGCTACTTTCTATTTATAAACAATTGTGCTGGGGCAGCTAGGTGGCACAGTGGATAGAGCACCGGCCCTGGAGTCAGGAGTACCTGAGTTCAAATCCAGCCTCAGACACTTAACACGTACTAGCTGTGTAACACTGGGCAAGTCACTTAACCCCAATTGCCTCACTTAAAAAAACAAAACAAAACAAACAAAAAAAAAAGAATTGTGCTGAAGAAAGATGGAGTTCATCCCATTGAAGCGTGTAAAGCAATGGGTTTCAATATCCCCTTTGAACTCATGAATACACTAAGAAAGAAGGCGCCCAAGCCCACCCCAACAGTAAAGATAAATAAGAGGCTTGATTTAATTAATCTAGAGGGGGAAAAAGCAGAACTCTAATGCATCCACATTTTTTCTTACATTTTTCTATCAAAAAGGAGAAAAACCCCCCAACTCCCTTATTTTTTTTTTTTTTTTGTGCAGGGCAATGGGGGTTAAGTGACTTGCCCAGGGTCACACAGCCAGTAAGTGTCTGAGGCTGGATTTGAACTCAGGTACTCCTGAATCCAGGAGGGCTGGTGCTTTATCCACTAAACCACCTAGCTGCCCCCTCCCAAATTATTATTATTATTTTTTTTTTGGCAGGGCAATGAGACTTAAGTGACTTGCCCAAGGTCACACAGCTAGTAAGTGTCAAGTGTCTGAGGCTAGATTTGAACTCAGGAACTCCTGAATCCAGAGCAGGTGCTTTATCCACTGTGCCACCTAGCCGCCCCTCCAACTCCCTTTCAACCTTCTTCAGATAAAGACATGACTGATTATAGGATAATAGATTTAGAATAGGAGGGATCTTAGAGGGTATCAAGTTCAACCCCTTCATTTTACAGATGAAGAAACTGGGGGCCAGAGAAGTTGGAGGAATTACCTGTAGTCACAAAACTAAGTGTTTAAGACCAGATCTGGGTCCAGCTCTTCCTGATTGCAAAGTCAGTGTCCTCTCCCCTACACCATGGGTTTCAATGCCTGGATAATGCCACCCCAGGAAAAAATATGAATTCTATCTGTGTCACACTTTCATCCCTCTTTGTAACATCCTATTTGTTCTACTTCTGGAGTAACCAGGTTTACTTATTCTACTTCCTGGCTGAAGTGAACCACCTATTTCCACAATATTATTATTTATTTTACCAGTAGATGACCTACTCTCTACTTCTTCTTCTTTAGTAAAAATGTTTATCCAAATGATAGCCCTACATTTTAAAGTCATACTTTCTGTTTTTGGCATAAAAGTATTTTATTATTTTTTCCAGTTACTTGTAAAGATAGTTTTCAACATTTATTTTTATAAGATTTTGAGTTGGGGAACACAACCTGTAAGCAAATAAGCCTGTTGCCCAAGAGAGGGAGGAATAGTAACTGGGAAAGTCAAGAATGTCTACATAGAGCAAGTATCACCTGAGCTGAGCCTTGAAGGAAGAAAAGGGTTTTGTGAGATGGTACTGAGAAAAGAATGAATGTCTAAACATGTGGGGTATTGGAGAAAGGCATGTTTTATTCAAATGCACAAGCAGGTGATGAAGTGATCTAAGTTCAGGGGAGCAGTTAGCTTTCTGCTTGGGCAGAAACCTAGAGTATGAGGACAGTAATATGAAATAAAACTGGAAGGATAGGTTGAAGTCAGAATGAGGAAGGCCTTAAATGTGAAGCTTAGGAGTTAGAATTATTCAAGAGGCAACTGAGAATGACTGGAAGTTTTTGATCAGGAAAATAACGTGGATAGAACTGAAATTTAAAAAACAATTTTGATAATTTTGTGGAGGATGGATGGAAAAAAAGAACAAAGTAGAATCAGGCAAATTAATTAGGAGATTTTTCTAGTAGTAGTACTAGAGAGGTGATGAGGCCTAGAACTGGGGAGGGGGTAGTTGTGTGATTATGGACAGTGGCATGGATTCAAAAAATGTTGTGGAGAGATAATCAGTAAGACCTAGTGATTGATGTTGGGAATATCTAATTTTATTTTTCCCACCATCTTCCTTTCTAGATCTCAGGGCCTAGGCTGACCTATTAAAATGTTCCAATGTCACTGAGGGGGAGGCAACTTTTAAAACAGAGGAAATTATGTTTTTCCACCATAGGCCCAACTCGCCCCTAGACTTGATAACAATCCTTTCTCAGCTTCTGTTATTTGGGGTGGTCAAAGATGTAAGCTACAAATTTCCAGATGGAAAGTCATTGACCTGGTTCCCCATGGAAGCTGTTTGGGAAGCTTCTGATCAAATCTGTGCTCACTCTTTCTTCATAATAGATGGATTGAAGGGTCTCCCCCAACCCCACTGAATCAGGCGCACATGCACACACACACACACACATAAATGCACACACAGGTAATCTTTTATATTCCCCCCCTCCCAGGGACAAACCTGAATCAATGAAATAAATTAAGTATTCTGATTTAAAAGGTCTTCCTTGATCTTCCTTCCTTCTCCCCCTGCAGTTGCTCCCAATCCCTCTGTTTAGAAATGCATCTGTTTTTACAAGCAAAAATCTCTGAGTTTTGAGGAAGCAGAGACCAATTAAATGGCCACGTGATTAGAGGATAGGTATAAATTAGAGGTTAACTTTGCCTTTCCTGGAAGAAAAGTTCTGAACTTTCCAGCTGGATGGGAAATAATAATCCACCTTTAAGTTGGGACTTGGAAGAAGTTGCAAATTGTCTAGTAAATCATGTAACATAAAATAACTCTCATAATAACTAGGCTCTTGAAAAGTGAATCATGAACAGTGAATATTTTTTTCTTTTTTTTTAAAGTTCTGTTCACAAATGTGAGATTTTATCCTATCTTCACTTATTTCCTGGGGTTTTTGTTGTTTTGGGTGGTGGAGAAAGGGAGAGCTGGGGAGGGAAGAAAGCCGCAGCGCATTTAGGGACTGTGCTATTTAGCCCCCCTTAGAATTAAAGAATATGTCTCTTCCTCAAGGAAGCTAATTCTAGGGCTGGGGCAGCTATGTTGCTCAATGGTTAGAACATTGGCCCTGAAGTTGGGGAGACCTGAGTTCAAATCTCCCCTCACACACTTACTATTTATGTGACCTTGGGAAAGTCACTTAACCACAATGCCTTAAAACATCCTGATCTATATATTACCACTGGACCCACATGGCTCTAGAGGAGAGAGTGAGTTTGGTGACTTTGAACAGCCCTCCCTCACTTAAATCCGATTCACTGCAAGTCATGACATCACCCCTGATGTCAAGATCCTCTTTTGGAAGGACAAACAACAACAACAATAATTCTAGGGCTTCTCAGTCAATAATAATAATAATAACAATCATAATCATAATCATAATAAATCAAGTATTTCTTAAGCACCTGCCATATGCTAATAACTAGGGATACTAAGACAAAAGTAAAGCTGCCCCTTTTTTCAGGAAGCTTAGATTTGAATGGCTCATTTGGAAGCAGAGATAACAAATGATCCCTCACTCTGCTAAGACAAATAAACAGAAAGAGAAAAGCCTGCTTGCACTGATTTTTAACATTCAGAGAACTATTGAAGCAGGTCATGGGGGAAAGGGGTGTAAAAGGGGAGGGAGTTTGGGGAATAGGGATGAGTTTATGGGCAAGCTGAAATGACAGGGTCCAAAACAAGTTACATTTTCAGTACAGTATTGATTTGCATATGGGGAACTGTACAGAACTTTCAATGATTCCCAAGCTGCTCCCTGCCACAAAAGACTCATCTTTTTTACACTATATCCTCCCAACAATGCTCTAGGACTGCAAATCATGGAACACCAATATTCCAGGAGAATTATAACTGCAGACAACCCAAATGGCAATAGAAAGAAGTATTTGGGTTATATGAAGGCTGTAATATTTCAGTAGGGAAGTGTATGACAAAAAAGGGAAAAAAAAAAGAAGGTGGGCTTGGACATGTAGTATTAGCAAGTGATAACTAATATAATGCCCATTTGTTGTAGTGGTATCCCCATAAACTCAGTAGATCTCAGAGAATGGCCCCAGAACATTGGTTGAAAATTTCTCTTCTGATGGAGATTTTAGGGGATGATATGGGCAAGAGTTAGACAGAATTAAAAAACAGCACCTAAGGCAGGAGACTTACATGACAAGTTATGGAAAAGACATCACCAAGGACCAAATATGTCTCATTCTGTTGCTACAATGCATCATCTCTCCTGTCAGATAGTTTGAAATCTGATACTCCTCCCCTTTCCTTCTCACTCTTACCATTATTTCCCTGGAGATGCTTAACCTTTATATCCTCCAGATAAATTTTGCTGTTATTTTGTCTAAATATTATAAATTTGATAAGTATTTGGTAAGACACTCAATTTAGGTGGCATTGCTATTTTTATTAATTTGATCTAACCATGAGAAATCAATTCCTCTCCAACTGGTCCAAACTTTATTTCTGAGAAAAAGTATTTTGTAGTTGTTTATGTAATTTTTGTGTGACTTATAGGAAAACTCTTAGATATTTTATTAATTCCATACATACAAATATTGACTTTGTCTTACCACCGGGCTCCAATGACACTAGGAGAGAAAATGAAACTGATGACTTCACACAACTCTGCCTCACTTAAATCCAATTTATATGCGAGTCAAAATTCATCACCGATGCCATTTTATAATTTTTCTATTTCATACCACATCCAGAAACACTTATATATTGACTCCAACATTGTGATATAATTTTGGTCCTCTTTGAACACAAAGCACAAACAACATATCATCAAGATACACTGTTACTTTTTCACTTATTCTGAGTTGCTTTCCCCCCCCCCCTTATTTCACGTACTAGCATTTCTCTATCAATATCAAACAATAGTGATTATAACGGACTTCCTTGCCTCTCGCCCCTGTCCCTGTTGGAAGAGCATCTAATGTTCTCCATTTCAAATATTGCTAACTCTTGGTTAGATAGACACTGTTCATCATATGAAGAAAAGATCAATCTTATGTTTTGAATAGAAAAAGGATACTATATTTTGTCAAAACAATTCTTTGTACAAGTAGTTATATGATCCTATGATTTGCATTGTTTTGTTTTTTTTTTTTTTTTGCAGGGCAATGGGGTTTAAGTGACTTGCCCAGGGTCACACAGCTAGTAAGTGTCTGAGGCTGGGTTTGAACCCAGGTCCTCCTGAATCCAAGGCTAGTGCCTTATCCATTGCGCCACCTAGCTGCCCCCTTGCATTATCTTTTGATAAAATGATCATATGCTTTTAGAAGTGATTCTATCAAAGCCATTTATAGTCATATGAAAAGAAATGACATGGATTGTTCAATTTTTCCCCTTAATGAAATTATCTATTTCCCTTTTTAGCTTAGTATTTTATGGTTGTTTTTTTTTGTAACTGCCCATTCATTTCATTTGTTACCAGTTTCATTTGCATAGAATTGAACAAATTATTTTATATTAATTTCATTTTATTTCCTCTTCATTTTTTATTAATCCTTTTTAATTTGTGTTTTTATTTTTTTATCTTTTTAAATTATAGAATGGTTTAATAGTGACTTAAATAGTGAAATAAAATAGTTTGTTAAAGTTATTAGGTTTTTTCCCAACACTCAACTTAGTTTTATTTCTAAATTTGTTTTTTGGTTTTGATTTTTTTAAGTAATTTTCAGAATTTCTCTTAAGTTGGAATTTTTGTTGTTGCTTTCCTGTTTTTTTTGAGTTAAATATTTTCTCTCTTGATTTGTTCTTTTTCTTTTTTTATTGGTAGAAGTTTTTAAAGTGATATATTATACTCTAAAGATTGCTTTGGTTATGTATAAAATGTTTTATTGTATTGACTTATTGTTACCACTTTAATGAAATTATCTAATGTCTCTATGATTTGTTCTTTGACACCAACATCAATTTTTTAGCATTAAATTCAATCCTTTTTAAGGGTCTTTTATTGATTATAAGTTTATTCCATCATGGTTAGCAAATGATGCATTTGCTTTTCTGCTTTTCTATATTCATATGTGAAGTTTTGAGGAAATATCAAATAATCAGTTTTGTAAATGTAGCACTAACTATGTGTCCCACTATTGTGTCATTCTCAAATTTGACACAATCTTTAAATGTCACTATTAAAGTCATTGATGAAGAACTAGAACAACACAGGTCTAAGGCATAGCCCTAGAGAATTGAGCTACAGCTAATATAACTTTTTTTTTTCTATCACCACCATCAACATTGTTGTCACCCCTCTGGTTTCTAAAATGCTTTTCAGTTTACAAACTGCTTTCATTAACATAACAAAGTTGTTCATCAAAACTCATTGGGTGTGGCTGTTCAATGAGATGTGAATTGATTAATAACCTACCCTAATTGCAATCTTCTTGTCCACAGGAATATTGTGGAATATTTTGTCAAGTGCCTTTTTAAAATCAATATATACTATGTCCATGATTTTTCCCCCATTCTGAAAACTTTATTTACTTTTTAATTAGCCCTGTGATTTCATTGGTTCAAGAAAGTCCCAGTTAGGAAATTTCTTCCACCAATGTGGACTGGCAACTGTTTTGCAAACTATCCCCTGGTGACAATGTTGTTGTTTTGTCCTTAGTTCTTGAAGAGGACCATGACGTCAGAAAGTGATTTCATAACTTGCAGTGACTTGGAGTTAAGTGAGAGAGAGAGCTGTGCACAGTCACCAGCCTCACTCTTTCCTCCAGAGCCATCTGGGTCCAGTGGTAAGATATACATCAGGACAACTGGAGTTGTCCCTGGATGTTTAAGGCAATTGGGGTTAAGGGACCTTCCTAGGGTCACAGGGCTAGTAAGTATGTGAGGTCAGATTTGAACTCGGGGAGGTCCTCCCAACTTCAGGGCCAGTGCTCTATCCACTACACCACCCAGGGGCCTTTTGGAGGCAATGAGAAATTAGTCTTGCCTAGGATCACACCAACAGAATGGAACTTGAAACTAGGTTCCTGAGAACTGACTCTGAGGGAGGATTTTTCTTCATTATGTAATATAGTGTCTCACTAACATAATTATTAATTTTACAAAGAAATAAGGCCTATCTTCCATGACTTATTCTTATTAAACAAACACATGTTGGCTTACAAAAACCTTCACATTATTTTCTGTATCTGCACAAATTATTTACTTAATAATCTATTGTAGATTTTGTTTTCCAGAAACCGATATCAAATTAATTTGTATGTTATTTCAGAGAATCAATTTTTTTTAACCTTTTGAAAGTCAGGACAATATTGATGTATCTCCAGTGTTTTGAAAGAATTACAAGAAATGGTATACAATGTTGACACTGTGGTAATGATAATGTTGAGTGATCATTATGTCCAATTAGCTTACTATATTGGCTAATATCCCATATCTTGTATAAACTAAACAGGTGGGAGGGAAGGGACCAAATGACATATGAATCACCTCTAGTTTGTGATTATGACTTTTATCTTTGACTTAAGCAAATTTTATTTGTTTCTGTAGCTTTTCCTTTTGTTGTTATTTACCTCAAACATTAACTAACCACATTGGAAATTAGCTGATTGTTTCATATTAATTAAAACATATATTGAGAGTTCTCCTTCATGTAGGTTACATTGCTGATAGGAATTACATTTTTGCTATGTGGATAAAACTGAAAAGACCAGTGTAGGACTAATACTCTTTTTAACACTAATCCCTTAAAGAAGGACTTTTGTAGGGGCAGCTAGGTGGTACAGTGGTTAAAGTACTGGCCCTGGATTCAGGAGGACCTGAGTTCAAATACGGCCTCAGACACTTACTAGCTTACTTGACACTTATTAGCTGTGTGACTCGGGGCAAGTCACTTAACCCTCATTGCCCTGAAAAAAAAAAAAAAAAGAAGCACCTTTGTAACCGATATACACACAGCTTGTGATTACTGTGAGATTATTAGCATTGGGAAATCTTTAGGATTTTCAATTGTTTCTATAGAAGATAAAAAGTCATTCCTTAGACATGGACTTTGGGATGATTTGTCTGTTGCAGGTGGCATCCAGCTACTCATAGCTAAGCCAAATTGCTTGAAACTGTGCTTATTACCAACTATTTGGGAGGGAGAACATTTGAGCTGTCGATCAAAAAGCAACAGTTGGCTTCCAATAACCCTAATGAGCGGTATCAACCACTCTTACTCAGCATATAAAAAGCACAGAGAACCCAAGCCAATCTCCCAATAAAGAGAGCCAGTTAAAATCATTCTGTGGCATGACAATGCACCTCTAGGGAGTCCAGTTTGCCTGAAAGACTTTCTGTGTGTCTTTTTTATTGGTCCTCTGTGTTACCGTGTTCTAAAGGTCTGATGCAATAGGCCATGAGGATGGTTTAGTTGCCTAAAGTCTTGGGGGACAAAGCACACCATGATCTCTGGGTCATTCTCAACAAAACTTCCTTAGTTTATACCTATATCAGAGATGTCAAGGTCCTTGTAGTCAGTGGGGCAAGGGTCAACATAGTGCATTAAAGAATCTGAAGATTTTTTCTACCAGCCCTGCTCACCATCTTATCAACTTTATTCACAACCTCTCAACAATTATTTATCTTTCTAGTTCGCATGCATTCCTTATTAGTGAGGAATATGACTATCAAGTCCCAGGAACATTCTGTTTTGTGATAAGAATTTGTTTGTTTTGCTTTCTGCCTTTACTCCTACTCTAACAACTTCAAACAGGGGTGATGTTTTTCAATACCCTCCCAATGCTTGCTTCTTTCCATGCTACTATAACAGATCAGCTATGCTCACAGCTTTCTGTGTGCTGGCTGTTGTGACAGACACCTCAACTTGAGCCAGAGGAGAAGATTGCATCAATGTTGGAACTCAGTGTCTCTGTTATCAGTTTTGTCTTCATTTCTCCCAATGCCAGGATTAACACAGCCTTGGCAGCAGCTACCCTATTTAAAGCCTCGGTCTGTTCAGCCAGATTCTTCCTGTATTTTAGGCCAATGGAAAGCCGAGCTTCTCTTTGACTTCTGTTCATCTCAGCATTTGGCTACAGTGTTAGGAATGGGAAATCTGTGGACCTTCCACCTGTACTCAATCAGGGATTCTTAGTATGCAAAACTACTGAAATCCTGCTGTCAGTGCCCTTTGGAACTACATAGAGTCCTTGGAGAGTGTAAAAGTCATGAGGAATGTGCAATTCATTTGTCTAAAGTGCCATGAACAAGACTGCTAATGCACAAAGAGCAAAGGACTTTCCCTCAGAGAATGTGACTAAAAAGTCATATGGAAATGGAGGCATGGATCTTCCAAATGGAGCAGAATATTCATGAGGGTGAATTAGGGGAACAGGTAGAGTTTAAGTTCTTACTGTACAAACTTCCCCATGAAGTCTTGTGGTTTCTTCAAATAAGGTCATTTTGGAAGTTCAGTTCTTATGTAAGGCTACAGGCTCCCAAACCAGAAAAATAATCTGACTCTTCCCAACTCTTTATCCTCCAAGAAGTTATTGTTCAAGCAGCTGTAAAAAGCTATCCAACTTTTCTCCGTGGAATCTTTCGTGTCCATACCTATCTATTTCTGTTCCTACTATTGCCTCCTTGGCCCAGGGTGTGATAATGGTTTATTATTTATTAATTGTTTGAACCCATCTTTATATGGCTAGAAATTATCCAACCCAAAGTTTACAAGTAAAGGTCAGACTGAAATCAGAAACCCTGCCATGATGCCAGAGACCTCTGCAAGAAATTCTTGGGTCCACCCAAATCATTTGTATTGTGCTTCAACTCACTCAGGTCTTAGTTTGGCTCTACTCAAAGCTTGTGTTTTGGGTTCCCCAAAGTACATTAAATGTTTATACATACCTGATGTATATCAACCTTATCAGGGAGCTTCCCTTTACTGTACAATGCCTTTGCGTAGTTTGTGTACCAGTGTTCTTATCTGAACTCTATACAAAGTAAACCTAACAGTTGTGAAGATGGAGACAAACCTTTTTCCCAGTTCTCTCCTCTGTTAAGGGCTAAAATTCTAGCTAAACTCTCTAAAATATCTAATGAGTGGTCGCCAATAAATTATAAGCTTTAGCAAGAGTTAGACTTTTAAGCATTTATTAAGGAGAATAAGAATTTGGTAAAGAGAGAGAGAAAGGCCTAGATTCCTATCTATTAAAGGGAGAGCACATTTCTAGCTCCGCTCTTCACCAGAATCCAAAGGAAAGAGAGTGAGACTGAGCGCCAGTCTCTTCCTTCCTCCTCCCACTAGCCCACGTCACTTCGTGACACCAAAGAAAGGACTCCTGGTCTTGCCCTCAAGGCCCTTCGCTTCATGGGTGGAACTCTTCTACAGTAAGTCTCCAGCAGGTGGGGTCATTCCAATCGTTACACCTCTAATAAATGACCTAATAAAATTCTCTCTAAAACGATTTTTTTTAGGTTTTGGGGTTTGTTCTCGACCAACAGTAGCACAAATCACCCCATGCCTGGTCTATTTTAATAGCTTCATGAGTAACCTCCCTGTGCAACCCCTTATCCATCTTCCCTCCAATCCATTCTGTGTGCTGTTCCCTGATTAATCATCCTAAAACATCACATTCATCTATCATTTCATCACAGCTACATGATGAACTCTTATACCACATTGAAGTTATAGCTTTACTCAGGTCTTTGCTCCTACAAGGAATGACTTCACCTAATTATTACTTCTGCCCATCTGAATCCTACTTGTTCTTCAAGTCCTACCTCTTCTGAAATCCAAAACACCAGAGTCAAAGTAAGCTCCAGCTTCTTTGTTTGGGATTTTTTGGGGTATTTTTGGGGCAGGGCAATGAGGGTTAAGTGACTTGCCCAGGGTCACACCGCTAGTAAGTGTCAAGTGTCTGAGTTCAGATTTAAACCCAGGTCCTCCTGAATCCAGGGCCAGTGCTTTATCCACTGCACCCCCTAGCTACCCCCAGTTTCTTTTAATTCATACACCATTAATCACTTCCACTGATTGGTACTTAATTATATGCTATATTATACTGTTTTGCCTGTCTTCCCATTTAGATTGTTAGCAGTATGTGGACAAGACCTTTTTACTTATATCCCCCAAAAGGACCATATTAACTAGTAAGTACATAGTGCATATGAAATATATATGTTTCAAATCATAAATAAATAATAGGTTTTTGTCTTTAATGATAAAAATTTTGTTTTGCAAAAATATCTGAAAGTTTTGTGTGAGATTTGATGTTTGTCATATGACATTAGCTGAAGTTTGGTACCTAGAAACAATCAAGCAATCAACAAATGTTTATTGCCTTGGTGTCAACAATGTGGAATTCTTAATATAGTCAAGTGATCCTCTTTAGTGTCATTTCTTAATCTGAAAAATATTTTTCTTGCTCAGCCCCAACCCCCAACTTCCCTTCCTATAATTTTTATCAAAATAACTGATTATTTCCTGTGATTAAGTGAGTAAGCTCCTCTTCTTTCCTCCGTTGTTTCTCTTTGCAGGCCCCTTTCCTTTCCTTCTTGCTCTTTTTCCAATTCTCCTCACAATTCCTTTATTCTTTTAGAATCTTAGTATCATATATTTAGAGCTGAAAGATCTTTTAGAGATCATCTATGCCATATCGTCATTTTATAGTTTAGGAAATTGAGGCCTAGACACTTGCCAAAGGCCACACGGGTAGCAAAGTTAGGCTTTCAATCCATTTCCTCTGACTCCAAAATACAATATCCATACTAACAGACCACTTCACCTTCTCATTAATACAGTGATATGAATCCATTCCATGAAGCATAGATACATGTCTTTCCTGAGCTGGCTGTCCAACAGTAGCAGTGAAAGTGTCACAACGAAAAAGCCATTTTTTTTTTTGGTCACAAGAACAAAAACAACATGGGCTATAAAATATCATGATCAGGCATACTGAATTGGTCATTATGAATCAAGATACTATGGCAAGGGGGAAATCTTCAGCTCTAGATTCTGAGGAAGGAACAAGGAAGTCTATTTGGCCTAACCAGACTGAAGTCAAAGAGTAAGATAGTACTCTATAGTTTATATCATAATTTTTTGAAAAGGTATCAAATGTGAGAGTGGGAAGGAATTTTAGAGTTCTTTTAATGCTGTAGATTCATTTTACATATGAATAAATTTAAAGCCTGAGAGAGAAAATTACTTCTAGACAGCTTGGTGGTTCATTGAACAGTGTTGAAGCCAAAATCTGATTCCAAAGCCTGCTCCACATACTTAACAGCCATGTGAACCTGGATAAGTTATGTAATTTCTCACAGCCTCAATCATTCAAGCAACTAGCTTGACTAGTTTATGATATGTCTACTCTCAGCCAATGGATACACACACACAAAAAGACAAAAAACATTCACTGTTCCCAAGGGACTCACTGTCTAATGGGAGAGAGAACATAGAAATGACTATGTACAGACAAGATGAGTACAAGCTAACTATTGTTAGAGGGAAGGTAGCAAGTTTAAAGTCGGACTGGGAAAGGCTCTCATAGAAGGGATGGGACTTTTAGCTGAGACTTGAAGGAAGCCAAGGAATCTTGAAGGCAGAGGCACTATTTACCAATAGTGAGATAATTCCATTTATGAGACAGAATCTGTAAAAAATGTCCACAATCGGGAAAGCAATTTCATGTGCAAAGAAGCGCAAGAAGGCCAGAGTCACTTTACCACAAAGTATGTAAATGTAAGTAAAGTATAAAAACATCTGGAAAGGTAGGAAGGTATGAGGCTATGAAGGCCTTTAAAAACAAAACAGAAGCTTGTGTATTTGCTCCAAGAGGTAATACTTAATAATGGGTCTGGTATGTATTTTAGGAGGATCAGTCTGACAGTTGAGTTAAGGATGGTTTAAAGAGTGACTAGAGACTTGAATCAAAATGCCTATCACACTATTATAATATTGAACACCTATAACAGGGTGGTGGAAGATTAAGAGGAGAGAAGAGGGCCTATAGGAGTTATAGAATTGTGGTAATAAGACTTCCAGAACATGACAATTGATTAGATATAGAGGGTGAGAGAGTGAGTCAAGGATGACACCCAAGTTGCAAGCTTGGGTGACTCAGAAGCTTGTGGTGCTTTTGACAATAATAGAGTAGTTAGGAATGGGTGGAGGGTTTGGGAAGTTCAGGGAGTTTGGTTTTGAACATGTTGAGTTTAAGATGTCTCTCAGACTTACAGTGTGTAAGATACCTAATACAGAGTTGGTCATGTGTAACTAACAGTTGGGAAAGAAGTTCCAGTTAGACAAGTAGAGCTGGAACATCATCAGTATAGAGATAATTAAATCCAAAGGAGCTAATAAGATTATCAAGAAGAAAAGTAAAGACAGCCTAGGACAGAGAACTGGGAGACTTCCATTGTTAGGAGGGATGATGTGAATGGAAATCCAGAGAAGTCTGAGAAGTAGGAGGAAAACCAGGAGAAAATAGTATCACAAAGACCTAGAAAGAAGAGAGTATCAAGGAGTAGAGGGTGATTGACAGTATCAAACGTAACTAAGATGTCATGAAGAATGAAGATTGAGTTATTAGATTTGGCAGTTGAGGGAGCATTAGTAACTTTGGAGAGAATGTTTCCCAATTTGTAAATTGAGGATAATGGCACTATTGAATGCAGCTTTGGGAAGGAACTACCTTGACCTCACTGCCCCATGGTTGGAGCAGTTCTTGTGATATCACTGGAAACTTTCTGCATCTGGAGATAGTTGTTCTGACCAGATACCCATCACTCTCCAGGCTTTGGCTATTTTGCAAACTTAACTCCTCCCTGTTTATGCCCCTCCCAAGTACTCTGACCAGTTGAAGTGCATTTAAATCCAGATTTCTGTGCTCCCTTCTGGCACTCCAGTCCTCCAGCCTTGTTTGGTGTACTGAATTACAATCCCTTTGCCTCAGTTAAAGACCCCTGTTGCTACTTTGGTAGTTTTCTCTATTTCAGTTTGACAGCACCTACCTCACAGTATTTCTGAGTAAAGTTCTTTGAAAACTTAAAAATACTATATAAATGCTTGTTGTTGTTATTGCAATTATTGAAAGAATATTAGACTTAGAGTCAGCACATCTTGAATTCAAGGCTCAGCTTGAGCATTTATTAGTCATTTGACCATGGGTATGTCCCTTGACATATTTAACCATCAATTTCCTCCTGGGAGGAAGAAGAATACTTTACCTTAAAGGGGAAGTCTTGAGAAAAATGTTTAAACAAACTATTATCAGACTACATTGAATTTCTCTTTTGGGGTGTAGGGAGTCGTTTCCAGGACTAGAGGAAAAGTACCTATTGGCAGGGATTCTAAATCAGCTCTGATGAAACTGGGCCAAGTTCTGCTAACCTCAATCCAGTGCTCTTTCCATCATACTAATCTGGTGGTATTTCACTAGGCACTCTTCCAGGGATGGCAGGAACACCTATAATAGCAGGATGGGGAATTAGGAGATGGTGAAGTTGAGTTATTCTGGGGACTTGTACCTCCAGATTCTTGAATACTGAGGCCATTTTACAAGGGTTTGCCAGTGGTCAAATTCTGTTGTGCAACTTTTCCTATTTACTATTTATTAAGAATAAATACTGGGGGCAGCTAGGTGGTGCAGTGGATAAAGCACGAGCCCTGGATTCAGGAGTACCTGAGTTCAAATCCGGCCTCAGACACTTGACACTTACTAGCTGTGTGACCCTGGGCAAGTCACTTAACCCCCATTGCCCCGCAAAAAAAAAAAAAAAGAATAAATACTGCAGGAGTAACCTCATTTGGTAGAAAGAAAAGACACAAAATCAAATTAAGAAAATTCCATGTAACTCCTAAATAATGGCATATTGTGTTTCACCATCAACATTGACACAGGTTTAGAGGTAAGAAACCTTCATTTTCTCCAGTAATGGGAGCATCTTGTAAGACAGCTCGCAGTTGTAGGGTGCTTTAAATGAAGAGTGGGGCTATAATTCCATTTTGATTTTGCATTTTCCTCTGTGAGTTAACTGAACTCATTCCATACAGCCAAGATTTTATTATCCATCTTCTAAGTCATTTCCAATAATGGAAAAAGTTATGGAATTTTTATTTGACCATGTTATTCAATTCCTTTGTGTTGCCACCTCACAAGATACTAAAATGTCATGTTTAAAGTTTATAGATGTATCTTTATTTTTAATGAAACTGTAAGTTTGTTCTTTTAGCCATAGCAACAGACTACTAAAATTAGCACTGACCTGGCAATCAGAAAACAAGTTTCCTGACTCCAAGGCCAGTGCTTTCCCCAATGTTGTGGTTCTATTACTACTGTATGACTTGTAAGACTCCTTACTTCTGAATATATAAAGATTTCTGTAATAAGAAAAGAAAAGGAGATAAATTAAAAATGGGCAGAGATTCATTTTAAAGCATTTCATTGATATCTTCTGTATTTCTATAACCTAAATTTTACATAAATAAACCTGTGTTTATATATCCTAAATACTCCCATCCTCCTCTCTAAAAGAGCCATCTATATGGCATTTTTTTTAAAGGGACAAAGATGAAGGAGACAAATTAGCTAAATAAATACATTGAAAATATACGATATTATATGCAAACATTACACACCTGTGGAGCACCTCACTATCTAAATTCTACACTGCAAGACTATTCTCATATACTTTCTTTGGGGCCAAACTTATTCTTCATAATTTTTTTAAACATTCATTTTCCTTTTAAAAAAACTTTAAAAAAAATGTTTAAGAGCTAATATGAAAATGACTTCCCTTTTATAAATGAATCTTATTGCCTGCCTTCTTCATGGGTGTGGAAAGGGCTGGAGGAAGGAAGAGAATTTTGAAACTAAAAATTTAAAAGTGAATATTAAGGGGCAGCTAGGTGCACAGTGCATAGAGCACTGGCCCTGAGTCAGGAGGACCTGAGTTCAAATCTGGCCTCAGACACTTAGCACTTACTATCTGTGTGACCCTGGGCCAAGTCACTTAAACCCCAATTGCTTCACTAAAAAAAAAAGTGAATGTTAAAAAAAAGTTATTTTAAGGCTATTGGGGAGCAGTGTTGTATTGCCTAAATTTGCTCTGTAATCTTTCCTACTTCTCCCTACCAGAAAGGCATTCATGTTTTAAAATAATTTTTAAAGGAGAAATGGAAATACTAAAAGAAAAAAAAGAAACAGCAAAAGTGATCATTCCACAAAATCAAATTTGACAATATCTACTATGTTATACACATGTGGATCCACCCACCCATTACATCCTTCTAGTCTCCTTCCCCCAACACACATACATACACACACACTTCTGAAAAGAACTAGCAGAGTATGTTTTCTCATATCTCTTCTCTAGGCCATTCTTGTTTTATATGACACCACGTTTTTATTCTTTTTAGTTATCTATTTGTAGTCATTGTTTATATTGTTTTCTTGGCTTAGCTTTACTTTGCATCTATTCATGAAACAACTACATGCTTCTCTATGTTCATCATTTCTTCCAGCACAGTAATATTCCATTACATTCATGTACCACAGTTGTTTACCGATTCCCCAATTGCCATCTAATTTGTCACCACTTCCTTGCTACCACAAAAAATGTTGCCATCAATATGTTCATGTAATGGTCCCCTTCATTTTGTCTTTCTTTTATGTGGTGACACTTCGTTTTCCTCATGTGTAGATTCTTAACTTTTTGAAGAGTCTGGCTTCTGACTGAATTATTTAATTTATAAAGCTCCTACTAATAACTTCTCAATACTTATCCTGTCTTGACCTCTTTGACATCCAGCATTGATTACTTTTTCTTTTTAATACTCTTTTCTCTATAGATTTTTGTGACATTGTTCCCTCCTACTTGTCACAGTACTCCTCAATCTTCTTTGCTGGGTCTTCATAAGTCATACTATTAACCATGGGTGTCCTCACAGCTCTGTCATCGGTTAACTTTCTTTTCTATTCTCTATCATATTTTAGCTTGGTGATCTCATCAGTTCTCATGGATTCAATTATAATGTCCATACTGATGATTTTCAAATCTACCTATCGTGCCCTAAATTTCTCTTGTAGACCTCCAGTCCTGGCATCTCCAGTTCATTTTGGATATCTTGAACTGAGTGAACCATAGATATCTCAAGCTCAACATGTCCAAAATTGAATGTATGTTTCCCCCAAAATCTTCACTTCTTGTTAAATTATCTTTTACTATTAAGGGCACCACCATCCTCCCAATCATCTAGAGGTTTACAACCTAGATGTCATCTTCCACTCCTCACTCTCTCCTGGCCTCCCAAATACAATCCATTGTCAAGTCCTATAAAGGCTACCTTTGAAGTATGTCTCATATATGACCCCTCTTCTCCAATTACATTTTCAACCACCCTGGTACAATCCCTCATCACTTCACAACTGAATGATAATTTGTTCTTCATTCACCTTTCCAATTAACCTGCGAAAAGTGCAGGTCTGACCACATCAACTTCCATGCTCAGCAACTCTTGTTGGCTGCTCCCTATTACCTCCAAATCAAAAATAAAAACTCTTCTGCTTGCCTTTTAAAACCTTCATAATCTGGTCCCTCTCTACATCTCTCAGTTTTCTTCTCCATCATTCCCCTCCACATTCTCTGTGATCTAGCGATCTTCACTGTGGGGACCAATTTTTAATTGGGGAGTGCTAGCTAAGCGGCTCACCGCAATATTGGGGCAAGGAAGGAAACCGGAAGCCTCCCTCAAAAAAGAACAAGATTTATTTTAACAAGGACAAACTTAAAAAAAAAACCACAAACAGGATCAGTAGGATCAAGGGAAAGGAATAAAAAATGGGAAAGGGAAATTATAATACCTGAAAAATACCACCGCCGCAGGAATCAGCTGAAAACCACGCAGCAGAATGCCTGTCGCTCTCCAGCTTCCACCTAGAATACCCAATTCTCCTCCCCCAAACCTAGAAACACCCACACACAGTCCCAGCCAATGGATGGCCCGCTCTGACAGTCACATGACTGTCGTGTCACTATGGCTTTCCAATCATTATAAGTTTGCCAGGCCCATGTAGGCGCTGGGGAGTGGTGATGATGTGAGGTGCCAGAGCCCTGGCAATGGCTACAACCAGTGGGTGGAGCATCGTGCAGTTTGCGGAGCCCCAGGCCATCACTCCCCGAGGCATAAAAACCTCAAATAACAATTAATTCTTAACATCACCTTGCACAAAATCCTCCATATTATGAGTCTGGGCATTTTCACTGGCTGTTCCCCAATGCCTGAAACTCTCTCCCTTCTAATCTCCTGACTTTCCTGCTTTCCTTCAGGTCCAAGTTAAAATCCTATTTTTTTTTTTACAGGAAGCCTTTACCAATACTCCTTAATGCTAAAGCCTTCTCTTCTAAGATTATCTTCAATTTATTCTTTCTATTTCCCATTGTATGTAATCATTTCTGCATTGTATACCTCATTAGACATTGAGCTCATGATAAAGATAGGGTTTTGACCTTTCTTTGTATATCCCATACTTAGCACAGTACTTGACATAGAGTAGGCACTTAATAAATGCTTGGTAACTTGCTGATGACCTCTTTGATATGTGTATACTTATATACGTGTAGCAATGGAATCTCTAGATCAAAGGCTTTAAGCATGTTAGAAGTTTTCTTTCTTTCAAATAGTTTCACCAACAATCCATTAATGAGGCAGGTAGACTTTTTCTTTTCTTCAGAATGCTCTGTAGTGATAAGGAAAGGGTTGTACATCCCACCTTGCACAGATGTTTACCAATATTAAGCCCAATGTGGTACCTCAGTAGCACTACAAATGGACTGCTGTTTCTCAAACCACATTAGACAAAAGAAAATAATTACAAGTGATAACTGAAGCCTCAGCCTGCAACTGTGTTAAGCAGATGTAATGAGTGAAGGGGGAAGACACATAGGAAAAGACAGGTTGAAATTGAACTGTCAGAATGTTGAACAGGAAGACCACATCAAAGTACAAAATTGGTCAGATTCTTTTTAGAGCTAACACTACAAGACAGCAGCCAATGCCATTTCATTTACAAAATCATCGCTGGTTTATTGCACTTCAAAAAGGAAAGGATGAAAGAAGCCAATGTCCCCCTGTCCCACTCACTCCTTGAGAGTCATACATTTATTTAAAGCTGAAATGAGCAAATCAAATTGACATTGACATAAGTAGTTTAATGCTCAAACAATAAAATAAAGGTTCATTAATGTTACACTCCACTTTTTTTCATTTCTTTTTATTGTGGTAATTATGCTCCTGGTGTGTTTGTGAACATTGACACAGACCTCTTCCTGTCTACCTCTTTTCTCTTCTCCTATCATTTATTTATGGGGACAGGGATAAAGTAGGAGATGAAACAATTTATCCCTGCCAGAAAACAAATTATAATAAATGGGTTTCTTTACAAAACACACTAGAAAGAGATCTTGGATATTTTTGTCAGAAAATATCCAAAGGTTTTTGTATACCTTGTAAGCACATTATACACATTGTTTCACCTAAAGTATTATAATAGTCCTTGAGACTGTCAAATTCACTTAAAATCAGCATTACCCATATTACCTATACAGGAAACAACATCCAGAGGGCAAATGTGAAAAACAAATATGTATTTAGCAAAACTAGTTTCTTTAGAAAGAACCCAAATCGCCTTCTGCCCAAAGGTATCTAATGTTTTGCATCAATACTTCATTATGCTTCTAAAATAGCTTGGAAAACTTAGTAGCAGTAGATTGAAAGACTTAGAAGTCAAATTGTGCAAAGGCCACACAGGGCACTTTAACACCTTCTCCCTCAGCCTTGTTCAGGTTCCCAATATACCGTATGATCTCCTAATACTAAGTAAACCATGGAAAAGTCACTGACCTTCCATGGGGCAGTTTCCCTCACTCCTAAAATGAGGAGATGCCTGCTTAGGATATTCATTGTGAAGAAATTGCTTTCTAACCCTTAACGTGCTCTATAGTGTCATAGGATCTAGCTGGCCCAGAGCCTCAGATGTTACCTAGACCAATCTTGTAATTTTACAGAGGTAGAAACTGAAACTCTCAGAAAGGAAGTGACTCACCCAGGGCTGCAAAAGAAGTGATTCATTAGAATTCTAAGCTAAACCCCTAGATTCCAAAACCAATGCTCTTTTTTTATTACCATTCATTGTTTAGGAATAAAACAAGAAATAAATGAACTGCACAAATCAGTATAGTGATTAGTAATTAAATTTGTTATGACAGAAAATTATCTCCATTGATTTTTTTCTAAGTTCTTATATCTACTAATAAGAATTGGTTATCTATCTATCAATCTATCTATCTATCTACTTATATATCTTAACAGGATAATATGGGTATTAAATTTCAATTTTACTCTCCTCTGATGATTATCTTAAATATATGAGGTCATAGAATCAAGGATATAGAGCTGTAAAGAGGTCATCTACTCAAAACCTTTATTTTCCAGATGAGGAAACTGAGGCCCTGAGATGTACTAAATGGAAAAAAAGGCTCAAGTTTGTGCTTTCTGACTTAAAGTTCAGTGTTCTTTCCCCAACACTATAAGTATCACCTACAATAGCTATTAAAGTAAAAATTTATCTAAATTTTGGAATCCATTATTTGGTAGGATTTTTTTTTTATATTTAGACATTTATTTTTCCCAAATGACATGTAAAATACAAATTTTGACATCAATTTTTAAAAAACTTTGTGATCCAAATTCTCTTTCTCCCTCCCCCCCAAGAACTCAAGCAATTCAATATAAGTTATACATAAGCAGTCATGCAACACATTTCCACATTAGCCAGGTTGTAAAAGAAAACAGACAAAAACAAATCTTCAGATACAGGAACAAACAACAAAAAATTATGCTTCAATCTATATTCATAAACCATCAGTTCTCTCACTGTAGATGGATTGCATTTTTCCTAAGACTGTCAGAGCTGTCTTGGATCATTGCATTGCTGAAAATAACCAGGTCATTCATAGTTGATAATCTCACAATATTGCTGTTATTTTGTATATAGTACATTTCACTTTGTATCAGCTCATGCAGGTCCTTCCAGGTCTTTCTGATAGCATCCTGCTCATCATTTGTTTTTATAGTAAACTACATTTATATAGTACTTTGAAAAGAGATTTAATTACAATAAACCCATGAGGTTGATTATTTCAAGAACAGTAATAGATAACATATATATAGTACCTTATACCTGACAAAGAATTTTCTTCACAATAGCCCAGCAAAGTACCATGTTTTGTCAGCATCAGTCAATCATAATCCATTAATCCTCATAATCAAAGTAAATCAGTCCTCCTCCTCATCAATCTATCCTCTTCATCATTAAATCCTCCTCATCATCAATCAGTCCTCATCAATCCTCCTCTTCCTCCATTCATCATCAATACATCCGTCATCTTCATCTTCATCATCATCATAATTTTACATTACTCTTGCCTTTGCTTCAAACATGTTTTAACAGTTACTATTGTTAACTGTTTCCCTCCATTCTGTTCCCTCCTCATGATATTTACTCTATTTTCTATCTTCTTTTACCCTAATCTTTCTCAAAAGTGTTTTGCTTCTAATGGCCCCTCCCTACCTCTGCCCTCTCTTCTTTTCCCCTTCCCTTCTTATCCCCTTCCCCTCCTACTTTCCTGCAGGGTTAGATAGATTAGTCCACCCAATTGAGTGTGTATGTTATTCCTTCCTTGAGCCAAATCTGATGAGAGTAAGGTCTTTTAGCCAGTTCTGATGAGTGTTAGGTTCATTCACTGCCCCACTCCTCCCCCATCTTCCCCCCCCCATTCCATAAGCCCTTTCCTGCTTCTTTCATGTGAGATTCCACCCCACTCTACCTCTCCCCTTTCCTCTCCCCCAGTGTAATCTTCTACCCCAAATTTTACCCTAAAGATGTCATCATGTGGCAGCTATGTAACACAGTGGACAAAGCACCTGCCCTGGACCCATAAGAACCCAAGCCCAAATCTGGCCTATTTAATAGGATTTTTTTTTAAATTTGGAAGGGAGTAGATTTATTTCCCCAATTCTGTTCTATTTATTTATTTATGTTGATCATACTATTAGCTCACAAATTCCAACTGAAGGAAAGAGATGGCAGCCAACTGATAAAACATAAACAGTACAATGGGCATGAAAATAATTAGATCCTATTTCAATTTGCTAAGTGTCCAAGACAACACTTGTACTATAAGAGAAATCATGACAACCACTTGACTCACAGGTATCTGACAATCTAAATTACTTACTATGCCAGTGGAGAGAAGACAGGCAACTTTCTCTAAGAAGTTCCAAGAAATTTACAAATCCATTGAACGGATCTTTACCATATTCTGGTCAAGATCAAGATCTCCATTGTTTCTCTTTGCAAAGGTCACATTACATGTCCATTTATAGGCCAGAGAGATATTCTGATAGGAATCTGGATGGGGTTTCTTGAGATAAATTGCTTAGGATGTTTAATATATAAACTTGATATCCTTATTCAGAAAATACATGCTTATCTTGTCAAAACACTCTCTTATGTAACTGAAAAAGAAAGGGTAAATGGTTAATAAAGCTTGGTGACTTCCCTTTGCAGAGTTTCTATTTAAAAGCCAAAGGAGAAAAGTAAACGAGTAGTTTATACAAGGCAGTGTGATACAGTGTGCTATACTTGGACTTAGAAGACATGGGTTCAAATCCTAATTCTACCACTAACTCTAAGAACTTTGTAAAGTCTCACCATTAATGGGTCAGTTTCTTCCTGTGAAAAATACATAGGTTTGATTAGATGAACTCTAAGGCCCATAACCATTTTGAGTACAATTCTATCACCTGATGACCTCAGAGAAGGGCACCTTAATCAGACACCTTGTTGAAATGCCAAATCTAGCTTCCAAGTCTCCAAACACATCCACATATAGAGAAAGCTCACAGAGGAAAATGTCTAGCATTCATATAGCCAGAAGCTCTCTAAGTAACCACCTCCACATTCAGTCTTGCCTGTATTGCTCCCTCTGTGCTTTCTTTAGCTCTAACTGGGTTAATGAAGAGAAAATACCAACAATGGTTATGAGTCTTCTGGTTTCACCTTTCCTCATTTTGTTTCTTTTCTTTTTGTTACTTTCTCAGTCCATCTAAACCTAGCAGCTACCTAATCTGAGAGTCAGAGGAAAGAATGCAAAGGAGAAGGTGGTCTAGGAGGAGTATGAAAGTGTTTCAGTCTGTAGAGAGTGGGGTCCTTCTGAAATCCAAGGGAAGATTGAAGCTTTTTGACAGAAATGATGATCTGGCCCCTATTCTTTGACTCAGAATTTTAATGATTTAATCCAGAAATGAGCAGACAACCACAGTTTTCATGATAATCATTTAAATAATGCTTTGTGTTTCTGTGAGGGAATCTGTAATCCCATTTTAATTTCTCCTCTCATTTTGGAACTAGTATAAATTTCACTTTCCCTTCTATCTCTTAACTCTTATTTTCTCCTCCTCTTTTTTCTGTCTTCCCTATTTTCCTCAGATATTTTGAGGTTGAAAAAACATCAACTTCATAAATACAAGTGCTATGGGGAAGATAAAACTGGGTACAATTTACCTGGGGGAAAAAGATCTGAGGGGTTTTGTGGACTACAATCTTGATAAAAGCCCACAATAAGATACAGCATGCAAGAAATCTAGTAATATCTTAAACTGTGCTCAAAAAGAATTGTGTCCCAGATTAGCTTGGTAATAATAATGGCTCTGTTCTTTATGGTTAAGAACACAGATGGCTGGCTGGCTCAGTACTGGACAACATATTTCTTTTTTTGTGGGGGGGGGGGGAGTAGGGCAATGAGGGTTAAGTGACTTGCCCAAGATCACACCATTAGTGTCAAGTATCTGAGGCTAGATTTGAACTCAGGTCCTCCTGAATCCACTCCACCACCTAGCTGCCCCCCTGGACAACATATTTTAGGTAGGATGTTGATAATCTGAAGAATGTCCAGAGGAGAGAAGCCAGTATAGGAAAGGATCTTAAACTTGTGATATGTGAGGACTAGTTGAAAGAATTGTAGATATTTAGCTTGCAGAAGAAAAAAATAAGTGTTGACAGGTGTTGGGAGGGCTAAGGTTTTTCAAGTATGTGAAGGGTAATTGCATGGATAAGGGATTGACTTGTGCTGTGAGAAAAATTCCTCAAAGATGGTTGGTTTTTGCCATCTTCCTCTCTTACTTTAACTTTCTATTTTTTGTTCCTCCAATTTAGAGTAGGACTATCTTCTTCTTTCTGTTTTTATCCTAAGTGCTTAGCATTGTGTTTGGCAAATTGTAGGTACTTAAAAGATGCCTATTCATACACTCATTCACTCATTCACATTCATTCATTCATTCTTTTCTAAGAAAGAACTAAGAGTAATGCATGAAAGTTTCAAGAAGGGAGATTTAGGTTCACCATAAGGGGAAAAAAAACCCCAAAACATAATCTTCTAACAATTCAAGCTACACAAAAGTAGAATGTGAAGGTGTTTTCCAACAGCAAGTTCCCTTTCACCTGAGATTGTTAAGCAAAAGCTGGGTGGAAAGCTCATTGTCAAGCATGATGAACAGCATTTTCCTGTTCTGGAGAGTGTTGAATTAAGTGGCCACTGACATCATTCCACTTTTGAGATACTGTGATCCTATTAGTAGAGGTTAGAAAGAGGTTAAATAAGGTGGGAGGGGGCAGCTGGGTTGTACAGTGGATAAAGCACTGGCCCTGGAGTCAGAAGGACCTGAGTTCAGATCTGGCCTCAGAGACTTGACACTTACTAACTGTGTGACCCTGGGCAGGTCCCTTAACCCTCGTTGCCCTAAAAATAAATAAATAAAAATAAATAAATGAATAAATAAGGTGGGAAACTGTTCCAACTTCTTATATTCCCCACCACCACCTCTACCCAAACTCTAATTCTATTTTCCCCCTTTTCCATGATATGATCTTCATGACCATGTGGCCAAGGCAGAAACTATATTGCAATGATTCTGCATACTTTATTCATTATTTCAATACCATCTGGATCCTTGTCTTCTGCCATGGCACTTGGCACCAGTCAATCACTGGCAGGGTGGTACTATTTAGAAGCCTGCCAGCTGCCTTAGGAGATATGATCAAGTCCACAAGATACTGTTCAATGGCAGAGGTCTCTCATTTCCCTTACATTCTTATTGGCATATCTTTGGGGCCAAATAACTCTAAGCAAGCTTTACATGCACAAATTGCTAGAAATGGATCCCATCTATGCTAAATGCCGTGGTGCATTTCCATAAAAGTAAAAAAAAAATTCTCATCTGTTGGGTAGTTAATTATAAAACTATTTTCTGAAAATACTAGATCTTGTGTATAGTACACTGGCAAAAATGTTAAAAATGTAATCTCTTTCCATGCATTTTCAAATGTGAACATTTCACACACTTGTATTTTCTATGTTAGAGCTTGCAACCTTTAAGCAATAATCTGCCACCTGATTTGCATTTTTATAACATGGAAAATGTGTTCTCTAAAAGTACTTGTGTTTCACTCTTTTCTGAGTTGTGTACATATATGTGCATATGTATCAGAAGCTGCATTTTATGAAATAATTGGGTCAGAAGAGGTACCATATAACCTATTTTTGGAATATATTAGAACGTGCCACCTCAGAATCAGTCAGAAAATTCCCTTATATGAATGAATTGGTTCAGATAGCCCTGCTAAACAAAACATAAACAAACAGAAAAATTAAATGGACTTGTCATATCTCACTGACTTGTGCATGAACTGAGAGCAGGCCACCTTTATGGGAAACCTGGATGAAATGAAAAATTCAGGTTGTTAGTCCACCAGAATACATACTCAAACACAGAAAAAACTATCAGAAGAGAATTTCCAAACCCCTAATAAGAGGGCTTTAAATAGGGAGAATCAATATCCATTAATCCATTAGTACTCTAGGACCCAGTGAGTTTATTTGCACATTCCTATTCTCAATCACATTTTATAATTCTTTCCATTTGCCCTCTTGTACTTAATGATTCATTTCAGGCTCAAATCATACATAATTTTCATTATATATTTATTGTATTTATGATTTATGGTGTACTAAACACAGATATTTTGAAAGTTACAAAAAAAAGAAAAGAATAAGGTATCTCCCTGCCTCCAAGGAACTTGTAGCCTAGTATATAAGAGTATATAGAAATACATCACAAGTTAACCAAAATTCAATGGATCTTTTATGTTTTATGCCATTCAATGGAGGATCTAACAATCCATGCATATCATCATCATCTTCTTCTTCTTCTTCTTCTTCTTCTTCTTCTTCTTCTTCTTCTTCTTCTTCTTCTTCTTCTTCTTCTTCTTCTTCTTCTTCTTCTTCTTCTTCTTCTTCTTCTTAGTGAGGCAATTGGGGTTAAATGACTTGCCCAGAGTCACACAGCTAGTAAGTGTTAAGTGTCTGAGGCTGAATTTGAACTCAGGTCCTCCTGACTCCAGGGCCGGTGCTCTATCCACTGTGCCACCTAACTGCCCCCATGCATATCTTCTGATCCTGAATAATTTTTGTTCGAGTGTTTCCATTTTAAGTGGGGAGGGCCACTGATTGCCAATGAAATTGAAAGTACTGGGGCAGCTAGGTGGCACAGTGGATAGAGCACCGGGCCTGGATTCAGGAGGACCTGAGTTCAAATTTGGCCTCAGACACTTAACACTTACTAGCTGTGTGACCCTGGGCAAGTCACTTAACCCCAATTGCCTCACCAAAAAAAAAAAAAAGTTGAAAGTACTTATCTTTCTTAGGTAGGGAAGTTTCTTTGTTGAATTAATCATTCAGAGCTAGGTATGACAACAAATCTGCTTCCACTGATTGGGAGGTTTTGCCATCCATTTAGAAACTTGTGTGAAAATAAGAGTTAATTAAGAACCATAAATACACTTTTATGATTTGGTAGAGAAAAGAAAGAAATGGAGAGTTCCAGAGATAAGCCAGAGAGAACTGGGAGTACAGGAGCAACCAATGAAATGAGAAAAAGTAGGAATAAGAAAATGAAAGATATCCAAGGCCATCAATCTTACATGTATCTCAAAAGAGAAGATTTGTGTGGATCATCAAAGGCATTGTGATTTACTTGGCTCCGTCTTTACCCAGACATATCTGGTAATTGATTTTTAAGTCCATTGTTACTGATTCTCCTTTTTCTACTCTGCCCTACTAATCTATCTTTCTATTTTTAACCAATACTAAATGTTTAGATGACTATTGCTTTATTATATAGTTTAATATCTAACAGGGTTATACCATTTTCATCTATACTTTTAGTCCTATGCTAATTAAATTATCAAGGGGACACTTTATAGAATGCAGTAAAATAACAACAAAATACATTTAGAAAAACAAAAGACCAAAAATATCATAGGAAATGATGAAAAAAAAAGTATGGCTAAGACATGAGCACTGAATATTCCTCCAATTGTTTAAGTTCTTTAGTTCTTTATAATTTGTATTTGAATCTATATATCTTTTTGTATGCTTTGGTATATTGATCCCAAGATATTCTATGTATTTTGTAGTTATATGGGATGGGATTTATCTTTCTATCATTCCTCTCTTGAATTTCATTATTATTATATAGAAATTCAGTTCATTTTCAGGGTAATTTTTTAACCTGTAACTTTGCTGAAGCTATTAATTGTTTCAATTAGCATCTTTGCTGATTTCTTAGGATTTTCCAAACAAAACATCATATCATCAGTAAATAGGGTCAGTTTTTACCTCATTTTACCTACATTTAAGTCTTTAACTTCCTTCTCATTTTATTTGCTATTATTAGCATTCCCAGAAGTATATCAAATAATAAAAGAGAGAGTGAATATTCATGTTTAACTCCCATATTCTTTTGGGAAAGGTTCTAGTTTATCTCCTTTCCATTGTTTCTCATTCTTCATCCTTCTTGACTTCTCTTCAGAATTTTATACTGTTGACTAGTCTTCTTAGTGAACTTCCTAGATTCTCATTCTCTCTCTCTCTCTCTCTCTCTCTCTCTCTCTCTCTCTCTCTCTCTCTCTCTCCCTCTGTCTCTGTCTCTGTCTCTCTCTCCCTCTCTTTGTCTCTCTCTCTTACTCTCTGTTCCTTTCTTTTCACTCTGTCTTTCTCTGTCTCTGCATATATATGTATCTCTGTCTCTTTCTGTGTCTTTATATATCTCTGTCTCTCAGTACCATTCTTTGAGTCATCTAGGCTCCCAACCTAAATGTTATCCTTAAATCTTCATATCCTTTCATTTATCCCACATATCCAACCAGTTGCCAGATCTTGTTTCTAATCTCTACATCTCTTGCATATACCCCCTTCTCTGTAGTGACCAACATAGTAGAAGCCCTGATCAGGCTTATTACAAAAATCTCAGGATTGACCTCTCTCAAGCCTTTCTCCATTCAATAAGCATATTCCTCATCAATGGAAAAGTTATTTTCTTAAAGTGTAATGAAGATCAAAATAACTTATAATAATAATATATATTGTGCAAGATATATACACACACATATATACCTATACATGTATTTATATATGAATATAGAATATATGAGGATGTGTTTTTTCCTGTTAGAAAGTAATCCCCTTGAATATAGGGACTGTTTACCTTTTATCTCTGCATCACCAGTCCCAGGACACATAATGTCTGGAACATAGTGGCTATGTAATAAATGTTTGGGTGATTGATTGATTTGTGCTTACTCTGAAGGATATACATGATTTGGATTGCCACAGAGGATTGGGAACGTTCTTCAAAGAGAAAATTCAGTTTATTAGCTAAGCAGAGAAACAAGAAAACAAAAGACATATTTCTCCTGGGTATAGAAAACTAAAGTTGTGGCTCAAGTAGAAGGGTCACTGAGTTAGCATCAGGAAATTAAGTTCAATTCAACAACTGAGTACAGAGAACTGCTATAATTGCTCAGGGAGATAAAAAGTTTAAACAAGTCAGGTACCTGCTCTCACTGAGGTTTGAATCCAGTGAAATGAATTTAGGAAGTAGGGAAAGGGCTAGAATGTGGCAGGCCTCAATTGCAAGGCTAAATATTTTGACCTTTAATGGTGGTTTCCTACAAGAAACAGAGAGGGGGATGATATGTGTGGGAATGGTGATAGAAAGAGAAAGATAAATGTCATCTTGCAATATGGCAATTAATTTAAAAACAAACTAGGTATTTTCTGTCAACACACATTTTTCCACTTTTTCCCATATTCTTTGCCCCTTGTGCATATAAACCTAGCCAAGGAGCAGACAAAGTCTAAAAGACAGAACCAGTCTGTAGGGAACAATGATTTCAGATGATTGCTTCTAGACCTTATACTTTGGAGGTTCCAAGCTGCTGCAAGCAATATAAGGATGTAACTAGAACAGGGAGATGGAAATACTTTTGCTAGCTCTATTTATAAAAATGATATGACATTTAAACATATCTGCCCATGATATACACATGACAGATGCCCATATTAATATATAAACAAAATTTTTCTTTTGTTATGAGGATACCAATGCATTATGTGAACATGTGTTATTTATAAATATACATATATGTATATATATATATATGATGAATAAGCTCTGACAAATTAGTAAGGAGTGGGAAGGCAATCCCAGGTAGAAAGACCAGCCTAAATTTAGATGTTTTTGAAGGAAATTCAAATGAAAGGATCCATGTTGGAGGGATAATTAGGACAACCCTCCCTATAGGATATATTTAGAATATAGAGGGTCTCAAAAACCAGTTTAGGGAATTTGAGTTTTATGCTGTATGCAAAGAGAAAATATGACAGGTTTATGTGCATATATGATACGATAAAAATATCTTCAGGAATAACTCCTCACTACCCACCTGAAAACACGTGCAATTTTCTTGCCTCAATTGGCCAAAAACTCCAAATCCCAGCAGTTTATGTGGATCCAGGCCATTTTTCTCGGCTTTAGAAGAGATGTTGTAGAAAGATTTCATCTGACAATTTTCAGTATGGATTTGAGGAAAGAGAAACAGGAAACAGATCAATTAAGAATCTGTTTCAATAGCTTGGTCATAAGCTAACGAGGAAATGAATTAGAGTGCTGGTATGGAAATAGAAAGCCTATAAGACATTTCTCAAGGGAGAAATGAGAGGAATAGAGGAATATCTCTATATGGGAGTGAAAGTAGATAAATTGCTCTAAGGTTTTAGACTTGTGTTACTGGAAGGTTCTATATATACCACATATGGACTACCAGTGATCAGAAATTAAAATTGATTAAAATACATTCAAGTACAAAACCATTCTGAAAAATAAGTGGTTGTTGTTAATGTTGTTTTGATTATCCAGAAAGTAGCACAGGATCTTTAAGTGTTTCCTGTCATTGCTATGAACGTGGGTTATGAATAGAGAGGCACTAATGACATGCTAAATAAATCCTTGTAAAGCCAATGTGCTACATGTTTCATATATAAGAGTGATGGCTATGGGTGTAGTACATGTATTCTGAGTTTTTCTAAGTAGCTAGGTAGCATACTGGATATAGTAGAAGAGCTGGGCTGGAATCAAGGAGAACTGAGTTCAAATCCAGTCAAAGACACTTACTGGATATGTGACCTCCAGCAAGTCATTTCACTTGTCTGACTCAGTTTTCTTAAATTTAAAATGGGGACAATAATAGCACCTACCTCTCAGGGTTGTTGTAAGGATCAAATGAAATATTTGTAATGCCATTATCACAGTGCCTGGAACATAGTAAGCACTTAATAAGTTCTTGTTTGCTTCCTAATAGTGAGGTTGCATTATCAGAAGCCTTTCATGCCTTCTTTTCTCATTCCCATTTGTAACAAATTTAGATGGAAGGTATAGAGTAGAATCATGTGGATTGGTTCACATGGAAATTGTACCAGTCTTATCAGCCTCTTTAAGCGGTGTATTTATTGGTGCAGGACATCAACAGACATTTGTTAACTATTCATCATATATGTTACTGTGTTTTGTACTAGGGATGCAAAAAAAAAGTAATAAAATCTGTTGTTAAGGGAAGCAGAAATCAGTTAAGCATGCAAACAAGAAATGGGAAGGGAAGAAAGCTAAAGTAGAAAGAATTTTGACTTTTTTTTTTTTTGCTAATTTGTTACCATCTCCTTACTTTTATTTGATACCAGCCCCTTCTGACTGGCATCAGTACTGTACTGTGGGCCAGAACCATTTCATTCCCTTAGGCAGACTGATTAAAGAAAGTCAATTCACAACTGAAGGAAGTGACAAGTATTCTGACTAGAATTGCCTGTCTGAGATAGCAACATTAATAGTAGGTGAATGTTCTTTTAAAGGCAAACCGAGGCAATATCAAGAGATCGACCACCATCATCGAACGAAATTGTCAATTCAGCAGGGACTGATCCTGTCTTCTTCCCTTCTTGGTTCCCAGATACTTCTCAGAGGCACATCAGAAACTTCTAATTCCTCATTGATCTCATTGATTTTCTGTACAAAGCCCTTGAGGCTGTGCTCTGGCCATTACAAAGTGATAACCTGAGCAGGCTATCACCCTGCTGTGGCAAAATTAATAGAAAGAAAGCAACATCAACCCCTAAATGGTAGAGGCACATCCAGGCACATGCCCCAGGGCTTACACCTTGGTAGGTTTCTCACTGCTGAGCAGCAGTCTTTGCAGGAGGAAGAAGGACCTAGCACACACTGTACTTGTCCACACCAGTACAATGGATTAGTTTCTCAGATTAGCCTCAGCCACCTAGACAGCTTTTGAAGGTATAGGACAGGAAACAAGACAGGTAAAATTTGACTGCCAGCTATAAGGACAAGGAAAGAACTGAGTACAGACAGGTCCCACTTTATTTAAGTGCACCTTCCAAAGACCTCTACTTGAGGAAATTTTTAAGTAGGATGTGAGGGAGAGAAGAAAAGAAGGAGGCAGAAAGTGGGCCCGGTACCCATGGAGGGGGAGAGCAAGCACAGGGTTTTGGAAACCTGGGGGCCCAGGGACAGAAAACGGAATGCAGGAGAAGGAACAATTGGGGTTGGGGCCAGCCACATAAGGGCCTGGAAAGAATGGGAAGAACATATTGCAGGGTGCAGGGGGGAGAAACATGGGGCTCTGCCGTAGACACAGACAAAAGAGGGTAGGTGATAAGTGCAGGCCACAGATAGAGATTCAGTATCCCAGGGTGAATAAAGCAGATGGAAAACACTAAGGCAGGACAAAGGTCTTCTTTCTCAGTGCTGGATGTCTCAAGTCAAGCTCCCCACCCCAGCAATCTTCTGCTTTCAGTTGGAGAGGGGTTTTTTTAAAGGGTTTTGTTTATTTGTTTTGAGGGGGTTGGTATGGGGTTGGTAGGCAAGGGGCAGGACCCTAGGGAGGTTGCTCAGTACTGTACAATAAAGTTAACATAGGTGGTTTTAGGAATGCAGATTTCTTTCAGAATTATTTAAGTTAAATTTGCATATTGCAATGTAATGTGAATTTGGAATTTACTTAAAGTGGAATGGTCTGTGCTGTAAAGAGACAAGGCTGGGCAATTGTGTAAAAAACAAGGAAACCTAGGACATTGCCCAAGGAAAACCTGAAATAGGGACATTGTAGTGGGAGAACCTGGGCATCTCAAGAGTAGAATGGAAGTCCCGAACACTTGGAATGGGCAGTACTAAGTCACAGAAAGTAAGGGAGATGTGTGTGCCTGGGGGAGAGGGGGTGTGGCAGATGTGGGTTTGAGATAAGTGGCAGAGACCAATTTTGCTTACTTTGCATTTCTTTCTAGTCTTCAAGGTCAGACCTGAGTTTGAGATTGTTAAGATAACCACTATATTCTGGTTATTTTCTGAACATTGTTCTTTTGAGGTATAAAATTATAAAAAATATATATGTAGATAGATAGATAGATAGATAGATAGATAGATAGATAGATAGATAGATAGATAGACACACACACATGTCTACTTTGGGGAATTGGTTTTCTCCCAGTGTCTACAAGTTTTCTCTTCCCAACTTCAAAACAGTAAATGGCAGAGCATCTTCTTTTGCATACAAAATACAGGATAATTCATCAAAATTGATCCTTGTCCAGAGTATTTATTCAAAAAATAATAATATTCATATGGCAATATGGAGAAAGTTTGAGTTCTTTCTCCTTCCAAATATATGTATATGAATGTATATGTATATACATATATTATATATATATATATCCATATGTAGTCATATGGATATTATTCTTTGAATACAATATATATGAGAGACATAGCTACATGTGTGTATATATTTACAAATATCTGTATCTATCTAGTATTAAAGATGTCTACTTGTGTAATATTGTGTAATATAAGATACTTTTGCCCAAAGATCTTATGCCTTAGAATGATCCATTGGGGGGTTTTTCCTGTTGTTTTTTTTTTCTTAAAAGTATTTTATTATTTTATAGTTACATGTAGAGATAGTTTTCAGCATTTGTTTTTATGAGATTTTTAGTTCCAAATTGTTCTCCCTCCTTCTCTTCTCTCCCCCATCCCCAAGAGAGAAAACAATCTGATATAGGTTATATATATACAGTCACATTAAACATATTTCTGCATTATTCATGTTGTAAAAGAAGAATCAGAACAAAAGGGAAAAACCTCAAAAGAAAAAGGAGAAACAGTATGATTCCATCTGTATCCAGATTCCACAGTTCTTTTTTCTGGATATGGAGAGCATTTTCCATCATGAGTCCTTTAGAATTATCTTGGATCATTGTATTGCTGAGAAGAGTTAAGTCTATCACCATTGATAATGTTCTTGATACAGGGTACAATGTTCTCCTGATACTGCTCATTTCACTCAGCATCAGTTAATGTAAGTCTTTCCAAGTTTTTCTGAAATCTATCTGTTTATCATTTCGTACAGCACAATAGTATTCCATTACATTCATATACCACAACTTGTTTAGCCAGTCCCCAATTGATGTTCATCCCCTCAATTTCCAATTCCTTGCCACCACAAAAAGAGCAGCTATAAATATTTTTGTATATGTGGGTCGTTTCCCTTTTTTATGAACTTTTTTTGGGAAAAGACCTAATAGTGGTTATTGCTTGGTCAAAGGGTATATGTATGCACAGTTTTATAACCCTTTGGGCATAGTTCCAAATTTCTCTCCAGAATGGTTGGATTGGTTCACAGCTCCACCAACAGTGCTTTAATGTTCCAATTTTTTCACAGTTTCTCCAACATTTATTATTTTCCTTTTTTTCATATTAATCAATCTGATAGGTGTAAGGTTGTACCTCAGAGTTGTTTTAATTTGCATTTCTCTAATCAGTAGTGATTTAGAGCATTTTTTTCATATGGCAATAGATAGCTTTGATTTCTTCACCTGAAAACTGCCTATTTATAGCCTTTGACCATTTCTCAATTGGGGAATGCCTTGCAGAATGATCCATTGTTATGCAACTGGACAATGAAGGACTTTTTCAATTTGCATCATGTTTAATTACTGAATAGATTCAGATTAAGACTGTCAGGCCTTCCTAATAGGCATTCATCTTTGGAACCAGTCATGTTCTAAATTAGCACCCTACATTGTACATTGTAGGAGAAGTAAAATAATCTCTTTAGACTTCTCCCTCTGGCCAATTCTAACTAAAACTTGCATTTGATTTCCTATTTTCTCAAAATCTTGAAGCCAAAAAAGGCGGCGGGTTGGGGTGGGGGGGGTGGAAAATCAGTGCACTGTAGTGAAAACAACAACAATACAACTAGCATTTCTATTACACTTGAAAGTTTGTAAAGCACTTTGCAAATATTACATTTGATTTTCAAAACAAACCTGGGAAATATATGCTATAAATATCCTTATTTTACAAATGAGGAAACTAAGACTGAGGGAGGTTAAATGACTTTGCCATTGGATTTGAACTCAGGTCTTCCTGATTCTAGGTCCAGTCCTCTATCCACTGTGCCACTCAGTTACCTTTTTGATAGAGCATCAGGCAAACTAGTATCTAGCCTCAGTTTTATGATATCCCTCCCACATTCATTGGAATATGACTGACCTAGGAAATGGATGTCTTTGACTGGTAGTAGCTTTCTAAGATCCTTTCTGGCAAAATTCTGATTCTATAATCATTTTTTTAATTGATTAGATTCTAATTAGACTGACATGACCACAGGGATCCTCAATATCTTAATATTGATGCAAAGAAGCCTGAAGAAAAGACTAACTAATATGATTAATAGAATGGAAACCTGGTCAAGGAAATTCTTATTGGAGCTAGGTTAGACAGCCAAATATAAGAAGGTTTTAATAAAGGACTTAATAATTAATTTCAATTTTTTCAAGATTCAGTTTAAGATGGAACTGGTGGGGGTTTAGGGGTGAAACAAGAGGGTGGAATAGAGGAAGCAACCCAGCTTAAGTCTCCCAACATTCTCCTCCAAACAAATTTAACGATTCTAATCAAATTTTGGAGCAGCAATGCCAACAAAAGGTCAGAATGAGACATTCTTTTCAGCCTAAGAAAATTTAGAAGGTCAGCAGGAAAGGTCTGTGTGATTATGCCTTGGAGGCAGCTGCAATAGCAACAGAAGCATGAGCTTGGGAAGCTTTCAACCAAGAATCTATAAAGTCATCTCAGAAAGAGATTAGAGGGGGACTTCCCGCTTGCCCTGGATGCAGGTGATGCTGATTGGCAACTCTATCACCAATATCATGTTCTGCATCACACATTCAGGGAAGAGAGGCATGCTTGTAGTTGATCAAAAGGGAACAGCAACCCTGGTCACAGTTATAAGACAGAGAAGAGCACTGGCACTTTAGATGCAGGGGAGGAGGTTACCTGGTTGTAGATCAAGTGCCTGGACCAAGGGCCTTTCCTAGGGAAATAGCAGAGTGGAAACAAGAGAACTGAGACCATATCTCTCCCTGGATCATACCACCTTGTATGCACCAAAAATTTGAAGATACCCCCCACCCCCCACCCACCCCCCTGCCCCGCACCCAAATTAGCTCTGAAAATAACAGCACCAAAAAACCTGAAGATGAGAACATTCCCCACCGGTAGGAGAGCAGACCCCAACTTTAACATAAAGTTCAGAGCCAAGGAATAGGTAGGAAATTACAAATGCAAATTGTTCTAATATCTTCAAAACAGGAGCTAAAGTAGAAATTGAAAGAATCCACAGATCAACCACAGACAGAAAAAGCCAGGAATATTCTAGACAAATTCCAGAGAAAGAAAGAAAATATTTCAACCTCTTTTTCATTAAAGTCCCATTTTTTCCTCTGAAAGATTAGGATCAGTTTTGCTGGGTAGGTGATTTTTGGTTGTAATCCCAATTCCTTTGCCCTCTAGAATACCATATTCCATGCCCTCTGGTCCTTTAATATAGAAGTTGCTAGATCTTGTGCTATCCTGACTGGGGCTCCACAGTACTTGACTTCTTTCTTTTTTGGCAGCTTGCAATATTTTTTTCCTAGACCGGAGAGCTCTGGAATTTGGCTATAATATTCCTAGGAGTTTTCCTTTTGGGATCTCTTTCTGGAAATGATCAGTGGATTCTTTCAATTTCTATTTTATCTTCTGCTTCTAGAATATCAGGGCAATTTTCCCTGACAATTTCTTGGAAGATTATGTCTAAGCTCTTTCCTTGATCATGGTTTTCAGGTAGACCAATAATTTTCAAATTATCTCTCCTGAACCTATTTTACAGGTCAGCAGTTTTTCCCAGAAGATATTTCATATTGCCATTTATTTTTTTTTTATGCATTTGTATTTCCTTTATTGTGTCTTGGTTTCTCATAAAGTCCCTACCTTTCATTTGTTCAATTCTAATGCTTAGGCAATTATTTTGGTCAGAGAGCTTTTGTACCTCCTTTTCCATTTGGCCAATTTGGCTTTTTCAAGCTGTTGACTTTTTTCTAATATCTTTCCTGCATCACCCTCATTTCTTTTTCCGGGTTTTTCCTCTACATCTCAAACTTTATCTTCAAAGTACTTTTTGAGCACCTCTATGGTCTGATACCAATTAATATTTTTCGTGGAAGCTTTAGATACAGAGGCCCTGATGTTGACATCCTGCTTTGAGGGTGCACCTCGATCTTCCTTGTTACAGAAGAAATTTTCTATGGTCCTCACCTTTCTCTGTCTGCTCATCTTGCCTTTCTTTCACTTGACTTTTACATCCTTAAACTGGGGCACTGTTTCCAGGCTGCAGTATCCCAAGCTTCAGAAGTCCCAGGTTGTATAATTTAAGGAGGAGCAGATTCTTCACTCTCCTGGCTTGTTCCCTGGTCCATAGATGACCCCAGACCCACTTGCTAATCAACCAGCTTTGTGTTTTGTGGTTGTCAGTTCCAATGAGCCTGTGCCCCTCCCTGACCTGGGCCACTGCTACTCAAAATTACCTCCTGGTTCCTAACAGGGATGGAAAACCCAAGTTTTGCCTCAGCACCAGCATAGTCTCACCCCTGCCAAGGGCTCAGACATCTCACCAGACTGTGAGTTTAGTTCCAAACGACACTGGCACTGCAACTGATTCAGAGACAATGGGGGGGTCTCTTTCTCTGGTGAGGCTTTCCTGGGACTGGATCTGTGTCAGGGTGACTGTGGGGTTGGGCTCCACACCTGTCTCAGCACAGCAGCTCCCTCCTTCTGACCTTCCAAGCCATTCTTGGTTAGAAGATGATTTCAGCACATTTTTCTGTGGGTTTTGCTTCTCTAGGCATTTTCCTATGGCATTATTTTGATGGGTTTTGGAGCAATTGTGTCCCACAATGTGTTCTAGAATGATAATTATGGGATACATTCTTTGAGCTGAAAGAGACCTTATAGACCATCTTGCCCACCACTCTCATTTTACAGATGAGCAAACTTAGGGCTTGAGAGGTGAAGTGACTTACCAAGGCTATAGGACAATCAGGAACAAACCAAGGGTTTAAATGCAAATATTTGGGATTCCAATGCAGTTTTGTTTGTTATTTTTTCACTATGCCTTTCATCCTTTCAGTAGAAGCAGAGGTACTAAAAGAGAAAGGACTTAAGAACCATGGAGGTTCATCTCTGCCTGATATTCTTTCAATACTGCCAATAAGTCATTAAATGCTATTAAGAAAATGTGGGGCAGGACAGGCAAGTAGAATCAACATTTATCAGACAAAAGCCTTCAGAGTGGACAATTTCCCATTTGGCTAGATAGGTATTAATATTTTAATGTGAAAAATGTCACACACTTCTCTAATTGAGGGGAGGAGGTGTTTCCCTGGAATGCAAACCCTCTCAAGTAATCAGTTAAAGCAAAGCAATCTCATCATGTATATTGCAAGCCTCATCTTTACTGAACAGTCAATGTGTTCCCCTCAGTGGCTTGCCATTTATCACTTCATACCAGCCATCAATAATTGATTAAGGAGATCAGATTCATCACAATGCAGATCGGTCAGTTTTATCAAAGTGAGATGTAGTTTATGTCAAAATGCAGTTACTATGGTACACTCTTTGCTTATTCATCTTCTGCTAGACACTCTGAAAATAAAACACATGCTTTTATACCAGAGGAGACCCCCCCAAAAAAAAAATGAGACTGCAAGGGGACTAGGGGAGGCCAAGATCACATAAGGTAATTTTACTTAGTTCCATGACCATGACAGAATATGAATTTTATAATCTTGATATCTCCCTAACTTTAAAGATAAAAAGGGTGGTTTAAGCAGAAAATAATTCTGTCAAAAATTCTCCAAAGGGCTCCCTCAAAACTCTTTTCATTAAAAAAATTATACATTGAGTGGCAGCTAAGTGGCACAGTGGATAAAGCACCAGCCCTAGATTCAAGAGGACCTGAGTTCAAATCTGGCCTCAGAAATCTGTCCTCAGACACTTGACACTTACTAGCTGTGTGACCGTGGGCAAGTCACTTAACCCTTATTGCCCTGCCAAAATAAACAAACAAAAAAATTATACATTGAGATATTTTCTATTAGAACCTTGAAATTTTAGCAGATCAGTTTTTAAATATGTGTAGGCATATAAAAGTGTGTGCATGTGCTGGTATGTTGTACTGGACGTATAAGTAAACAACAGGGGACAGCTAGATGGTATACCAGCCATGGATTCAGGAGAACCTGAGTTTAAATCCAGCCTCAGGGGCAGCTAGGTGGCACAGTGGATAGAGCACCAGCCCTGACATCAGGAGAACCTGAGTTCAAATCCAGCCTCAGACACTTAACACTCACTAGCTGTGTGACCCCAGGCAAGTCACTTAACCCTCATTGCCTGGCAAACAAAAAATCAAAACAAAACAAAACAAAAAAAGTAAATGATAAGGTGAATAAGGAGAGATTATGTTGTAACTATGTAAACCACTTTTATCATCCCTCTCAACTAAAAATGCCTATAAAGTGGGGTAGGCTGTGATTATCAGCTCTACAACCAACTAGGATCATTTCAAGATTGTCTAGCCAACCACCTCCAAAGATTTAGAGATAATATAAGTGAACCAATGGGGGTGGGGGGCAGCTAGGTGGTACAGTGGATAGAGCAGTGGCCTCAGACACTTGACACTTACTAGCTGTGTGACCTTGGGCAAGTCACTTAACCTCCAATTGCCTCACCAAAATAAATAAATAAACAAACAAACAAATAAATAAGTGCACCAATGGTTACAACTCTTTTTTAACCCCAATCTCAGAAATTAGGCAAAAAAAAAAACCCTGTGCTTATAAATAATAGAAAAGAGATGCTAGGCCTACTCTGTATTACACACTTTAAAACTTTTGAGCTCAAAGATTGCCTGAGGCCCTTTAAATAAATATTTTCACTTTCCCAAGAAGCCAGAGGTATAATGGTACAACTTTTCTTTTTTTTTTTCTTTTCTTTTTTTTTTAGCTCAATTTCCTTTCAAAATATAACACAGGATCTAATTTCTCCCTGGATGCTTTCATGTAGCTCCCAATAACATTAATGGGAGTCATACGTACTCATCAAAGGCATTAGATGTACTTAGGCCTCTAATCTCCAAATCATTTTGCAGATATAAATCCAAAAACTCCCTTTCCAACTTTCCATCATGTCTAATAAAATGAAGGAAATAAAATGACTTACACTGTACTTTGAAGCAATCACTCCTTTCTCTTGATCCATTCTTTTTACATAATCACTTCTTCATCTCTCATGCCCCTCTGCATTCACCAAATCTATTTGTATGATTTCAGAGGACAGTACAAAGAATGCGTTTTGATCATGAGCAATTGAGACTCTTAATATCACATATAACTTGTTATGTAAATCTCATCACTTCTAATGATCTAACTGGTTTAGGTATGAAGATCATGTGTATAAAACATGGAAGAGAGGGCAGCTAGGTGGTGCAGTGGATAAAGCACTGGCCCTGGATTCAGGAGTACCTGAGTTCAAATCCAGCCTCAGACACTTGACACTCACTAGCTGTGTGACCATGGACAAGTCACTTAACCCCCATTGCCCTAAAAAAAAAAAAGAAAACAAAAAGAAACATGGAAGAACAATTGCCACTGGATTTTGATATGCTGAACTTATTCATGTTCTTGAGTCCCAAAAGGGAAAGTTCACACATGGTATTATTGTCTTGACTACTACAAACTTATTACCAGTCCTCTACTACCTTGGGTCAAAGCTCCCATTCTACTAAACGCCAGTTATAGGGACCCAGGTATTATTCCCATAATTCCTAGATTTGTAGACACTCACATGACATTGTTACTGCTGTGGTGATGTCAAATAAGCTCCTTGTTTTGTAACAATGATAACATTAATAATGATAATATTAATAATAACTTACCTTTGCACAGTACTTTAAGATTTGTAAAGTACCCTACAAATATTATCTCATTTAGTCCTTACAAAAATCCTGGGAGCTGAGAACTTTTATTGTTCTTTCGCAAATGTGGAAACTAACAGACAGAAGTGAAGTGATGTTCTTAGGTTCACACAGCTAGTAACTATTGAAGCAAGATTTGAATTAATGTCATCCTAACTCCAAGCATCATGCTCTATCCACTGTGCTAATATTTAACATTCATAAAATGATGGAATTTAAAGCAAGGGCAATCTTAGATATCATACATTGTAAAGATTCCTTGATTTTTAGTCAGAGGCCTTGGGTTCAACTCCTAGCTCTGCAATTTAGTATTTCTATGACCCTGAATAAGTCACTTACTCTTTTTGCATTTCAGTTGCCTGATTATAAAAAAATGAAGTGGGGACAGGGTAATTTTTAAATTCCCTTCAAGGTTTAGATTATATGATATCATCTATCCAAACCTCTAGTTCTATAAAGGAGGAACTAAGATGCAGAAAGTTTAAATGATTTACTTAAATTCATGATGATAATAAATAGCAGAGCCAGGACTAAATTTATGTTCTTTGCCTTAAATCCATCACTTCCTCCACCTCCCCACACACTGAACTATTCTGAAGTATCTTATTTTATGGTTTATTGAGTAGCATGCATTGTACCAATCAGATATCCTGGCCAAACTTCCAAATTTTATAGGTTTGCACATTTCTCCAATGATGAAGAAATGCAATCCTTAAATTAAGACCAATACTTTTTAAAGATGAAATTACGAGAGCAAATTTCTAAAGTTTTAATTTGCTTTTAGATCCAAAGATCCAATGGACTTAGTTCATCTTCTAAACATTTTAGATGCAGTAGTAGAGTGGGTATGAATAAAGCATTGACTCAAAAGCTTTACAAGCATCCATTTTACAAAGTCAGTCATTGATTGAACAAACAATTATTAAATGTGCTAGTCACTGGATATAAAACATAAAATATTCAATAAATGATAAGGCTAATGAAAGAATAATTATGACAGGTAGTTTGGTGTTTCAGTGAACAGAGTGTTGGATCAAGAATCAAGAAGATGTGAGTTGAAATCCTACCTCAGATACCTACTTAACTGTGTGATCCTGAATAGGTCACTTAACTTTTCACAGGTTCAGTTTCCTCACATCTAAAATGGGAATAATAACCCTCACAGGATTATTGTGAGATAATATATTAAAAGCACTTTGCAAATTTTAAAGCACTGAATAAATGTGAGTTATTATTATTATAACATCACAGTTACTTAGGATAAGGCAAATGCAGCAGTTAACAAAATATCATGGTCTACTGATAAATACCGAGGCCGTAGACACATACTTATAAAAACATTCATAGAGATATATGAGTAAGATATTACAAACCTTATTAGAAAGAAAACCTAAGCTGAAGGTATAATTTGCTTCTCAAGCACCCCAGAAAACCAAAATGCAGGAGGGGTGAACAAATATACCAACCAAAAATAGCATCAGCAACAGAATAAAAGCTGAGAACCCAGTAAGAGATTTCTTTTTAAATGTCAGTTGAAGATAATCATGGAAAGGCAGGCCTGGGGCACCATGGACAGTTTGGACCTTGTGATACTTTGTCAACCGCTGAATCATTTTTTTTTCTTTTTGTGTGACTAATTTAGAAAACAGTAGAGTATATGAAAGGAGGAAGCAAAAGAAGAGGATAAAAGGGAGTATGTGATGAGCCCTGGTCAGATCCAGGGGTATAAATGAGGAAAAGATGACTCCTGTGGTCTCTCAGGAAAAGAAAAGTCTACAGAGGAATGTGTAAAGATGCAGGAGTAAAGATTGAAAAGTAAGGGAAAGGGAGGAGGTCTTGTTTTGGTAGTGGGAAGGGGTTTCACTGATCAGTGCTCCTGTAGATAAACAGACATGTTTTGTAAAGGGAGATCGGGATCTTGCAAGAGAAGGCCACTTTACCCTGCTTCCGGAGGGGTAAGGGTATTAGGGAGGAAGCAGCTATATGCTATGTAATATGGGCCAGGCATTGTACTAAGTGCTCATAAATGTTATCTATTTTGATCTTACAATAACTGTCTGATACCTCATTTTACAGTTGATGAAACTGAGGCAAAGAGAGGTTAAGTGAGTTACCCAGGGTTACAAAACTAGTAAGTGTCTTAGGGCAGATTGGAAATCAGATCTTCCTGACTTCAGGCCCATTGTTTTATTCACTATGCCAGCAGCTGCATGGGGGCAGTTGGAGTTCTTAGAGCAACTAGAACCTTTTGGAAGGTAGGACATGGAGGAGATCGATACTAATGGGGAAAGGTGACAAGTGGAGAGTATGGGTCAGTAGTTGGCTGTGTTAAGGGTTAAAATTCTAGCTAGTCTGTCTAAAATATCTAATGAGTGGTCGCCAATAAATTATAAGCTTTAGCAAGAGTTAGACTTTTAAGCATTTATTAAGGAGAATAAGAATTTTGGTAAAGAGAGAGAAAGGCCTAGATTCCTATCTATTAAAGGGAGAGCACATTTCTAGCTCCGCTCTCCACCAGAGTCCAAAGGAAAGAGCCCCAGAGTCAGCGCCAGTCTCTTCTTTCCTCCTCCCACTAGTCCGCATCACTTCCTGATGCCAAAGAAAAGACTCCTGGTCTTGCCCTCAAAGACCTTCGCTTCATGGGCAGAACTCTTCTACAGTAAGTATCCAGCAGGTGGCGTTATTCCAATCGTTACAGCTGTACAATCAGGGATATGGAGGGGATGGGGGTGCTTACCATGAGAGAGTGGCCTCTCTGTCACCTGTAGGAATTAACAATTTTCTAAGAGTTAGGAATGATATAAAAGGGGAATCTGTAGGGCAAGCTCTACAAGACAGTAGCAGGAACTGCTTAGAGGAGAAAGGACAGAATAGATGCGTTGGGGATTTTCATTTCATGAGGAATGCAGAGAATAAAGAGTGATTAGATATAGGGGTTATGAAACAAAGAATTGAAATCTAGAGTAGGTTTAGAGCCTGAATAATGAAGAGAGAGAAGTTATAGTTGGAAAGAACAAATAGTGAAATTTAAAATACTGATGAACAGGGTTAGTTGGAGGAGAAGAGAAGAAGGAATCTATTTGACTAAGGAAAAAAGAAAAAAAAAGAGGGAAAAATAAAATAAACAAATATAAGAAGGAAAGAAAAAGGAACTAATAAGCAAAACTCCAAAAGGAAAGGGGTAACAAGTGGGAGGGGAAACCAGGGGTAAGAGGAATAGAATAGTAGAAATGTATTCATTCATGACCAAAATACAGCCACCTTAAAAAAGATTAAGCTGAAGTAAATGAAATGACATAGAACTGTGTCTACATCAGAAAAGGAAAAAATATAACATGAAAAAATCAATATTAGAGACACAAAGGGAAAAAAAAAAACCTATAACTTTCATAGCTTTAAGTGGGAATGGATTACAATCCAATAAAATGAAAAAAGGATGACAGATTAAAAACAACTGCTTTGGGGGCAGCTAGGTGGCACAGTGGATGAAGCACCGGCCCTGGATTCAGGAGTACCTGAGTTCAAATCCGGCCTCAGACACTTAACACTTACTAGCTGTGTGACCCTGGGCAAGTCACTTAACTCCCATTGCCCCACAAAAAAACCAAACCAAAACAAACCAAAACAAACCAAACACAAAACTGTTCTGTACTCAAAATAGTAACTATAGAAAGTTTATTCAGTTGACTAGTATATAATCACTTGACCATTCTATAGAAAGAATTGTTATAGCATTTTAAAGATATAGATATTTCTATATATGAATGAACATAAAATCCATTTGCCATGGAAAATATAATTTGGCTTTACTCCAATTGAATAAGAATAGTAAATACACTTGTCTTGTACATGGAAACAAATATTTGATCTGGAAAATCTCATCTGTTGTTTATGGATGGATAAAGAGTGCTTTTTTAAATAAATAAAAAAGTACTATTTTATCATTATTGATAACATTGTTACTCTGAATCCAAAAATGTACAAGTAGTAATATCATTAATTACACACCATTAAAAAATAAAACTTTGTACCAAAAATCAAGGCTCTCATTACATTATTAATATAACTGCTATTTTTTATTTTCATAAGTTATAAACATTAACAATGCAAAGGATTTATATGCATATATCCATATATTGTTATTTTATTGTTAAAATGTTATAAAATTATCAATGTTATCTGAATTAAATATGAACTACAATTGATTTATGAATATTTTGAGATGAGTACTTTTTTTGTTGTAATGAAAGAGAAACGGGAGTTGTTACACAAAGTTGGAAACTAATACATTAAGGACTTAATATATTATCCTTTCCAGGAATGTTTTCATTTTACAGGAACAAATGACTTGTTAGAAAAGGAAACAAAATTCTCACGATGGCATTCAGGTATTGGTGTGGCACTTCATTAACTTCTGATTTTATCTTCATAAAGGCAAATTCTGCTCCAAGAGGTTTGTGAAGCTCAACTAGAAAAGGAGACGAAGAAATTATTATTTAAAAAGTGATTAAGTAATAGGGAGACTTTGATTTATTAATCCCCTATATCATTCTGCACACCTTGCATTCTCTATAATCTTCATTCCCTCTCCACACTTGGCAAAATGAAGCCTACCACCAAAACAATGAGCCAACTTAGGCTGTGGTAGCCAATGTGGATAAGGCTTATGGAAAAGAATGAGAAAACATAGTTATTCAAGGAATATTCTTGCTCTATTTTCAATCGTATGCTAGGTAACAATCTAGTCCATCATCCAACTGAAACTGTTCCTGGGAACAAGAGCATAGAATTTTTGTTCCCTCCTTTTCTTGAATAGAAAAAATAATTACAGCACATTAGTATTGAACCACAGGAAGGTTGTTTGTGTAGCTCAATTATTAAGTTCAAGAACAGAACAATTCATTCTCATCAGCTAAGACCATCAATGAAATTTAAAAGGTTGTGATAAACCTTTGCAGTCAACCACTAAGTATGTTTTGGGGGTGGCATCCACCCACACTTCAAGCTCCAAAGTTTTTGAAAGAGACATTTGGGATGGAAAAATGTTCTGAAACATGGAAGTTCATCACTAAGGCACAGGGAAAGTTTTGAAAAGGGGAGTAAAAACTATCTCATATTCCTTTTATGTGTTTCTATTACCTCATTCATGAGCTGAGTGGGCTCTTTATTTAGGGAGACACATTTACCTTGAGCAGAGACATCTCCAAATTCTGATGCACTGCAATGATTAACAAAGTTAATATTTATCACTTTTTTTGATTAGCCTTGATTATATGCACACATCTTTGTCATCAAGGGAAAGCTATTTTTTATATGGTAGCAGGAGAACACGTTGGGTGTAATTACTATCCGTGACATCTGCTTGTTTGAGTCAGATGGTAGCCCTGAAGATTGCTTATGAGTAATCACGTAGTTCTACATACACAGATGGCCAGACTGCCTTGTTTTTCTTTTCTTTATTTTCTTCATTATTTCCTTTCCTACATTAATTAAATATATTTTCTTTTATAATCAGAAAATGACTCACTGAAAAATGACAAGAGGAAATGACTAGACATATGTAATATTGCTGGAAAGAAAAGTCCCAATAGTATGGCTTCTACCATGGTAAATATGATGATAGATTGATCAATAATCAATTCAGTGTCCATTTTCTGTCATATGTCTGACTTTCTTTGGCTGCTACTGGTGATATATAAAAGAAAAAATGACTAATAAGCTGATCTTCAAGGGACCACTTATATTTTAGAAGACAAAGTTATAGCATATTGACATAATAATGTACACACACCCTAATAATTGCTAGGAGTAAACTATGAAAGATTTCCAAAGCAGTCAATGAGTTGTCCAAATAGATTGGTCATCAATATATGGAAATAAAGTTTATGAAGGCTGGATAGTGTTAAGAGAAAGAAAACAGAGTAGAAAATAGTAGAATTAGGACCCAGAGGCTAAGGAGCTTTTACTTACCAACTTTGATTTGGAGAATGGAACATCATGGGTAAACATCTGTTTTCTCCACTGTAAATGATTTCCTGGTAGTTCTGATATTCTATCGTTTGGAGAGTAAGGTAGACCAAGAAAATACCTATACAAGATTTACTTGAGAAAATAAGACAGGGTATCTTCATGTGGCCTTGGAATCAATATGGAGGGACGAGAAAAATTGTTGATGCAGAATCAGAAAAACTGAGTCCTCACACTGGGCCTGACTCCCTATACAAACTTTCACCAATGTTACTTACCACTCTTGGCCTCGTTTTTCTCATTTGTTACCTTTGAGAGTCAGATTAGATGATGCAGGAGGTCCTTCCACTTCAAACATATGTGCTGACACCTGAACGTTACTGTATTGCCTCTCATTTGGCAATCAACAGCAGCAACAACGATTACAACATCTAACATTTAGATAGCACTTCAAGGTACAAAACACTTTATATATGTTGCTTTGGTTGATCCTCCCAGCAGTCCTGTGTTATTATTATTTCTAGTATTTACTCCAAAGTGTAGTTTTACATATACACATATTTATATATTCCTTTGGGTGCTTAAATTTTAACATCATGGATTTTTCACTTATTAAAGAAAGATGCTAACCTAACTTTCAGAAAGTTAAATGGGCTACAGAAACATTAGAAGTGAGCCAATTATGTTAATGCTATAAGAAAGCAATTTTACCCTTTTGATAAGAACAAACCATTGTTCAGTGTGGGGGTAGGTCCAGTAGATAAAGGGACCTGTGGAAGCATATCAGCACAGTATAAAAAGTTACCTTTATTCAGATAAATATAATTTCATACAAATAACCATTGTGTTCTAGAATATTAAGGCAAATCCGTGTATTTGCCATATTTCACTTTCAGCTCTATACTTTGGGGATTATATTTGACTCCTTCAGAGTGCCAGGACACTGGAAGAGGCTGAGCTCTTGGATATATTCACCTAAAAACCTCCTGGAGAGATAACCATTCACTCCTGTCTTGAGGTATTTTGCAGCTTCCTGAGTGAAAAATGGTCCATTCCCACAGGATAGCTAATAACAGAATGTGGCTTCCACATAGGTTGGAGGATTAATAATGGGCTTTGGGTAGATTTATGGTCCACGTTATTATACCCTGACAATCTGTAGGTGTCACTTAATTCCCTTCCCCTTTCCCTAATAGACTGACAGTCACTTGGGCCCCAGGGAGCTTCAGGAGAAAAGTCACTTTCCAAATAAACTAACTGGGTCAGGAAGAGATAGGAGGTGTCTGTTCTCTTTCTGACCTATTGTTCACTGCTACTGTGGAACTGTAGAAAACAAGTCCAATAACACGTAGTTCTTTCTTTCCTTACAATCGCCGATAAATTGCAAGAATCACCCATGAGGGAATACAGGTTTCAGAGTAACCCATCGGTCAGTACAATCCTCAGCACTTTCTCCACATTCCTATGGAAACTGCTATATCATGGTGATCTATTAGTATTCTGTGTGTATCTGTCTCCCCAATAGAGCCCATGCAGAGGAGGAAAAGGCAGTTGTCTCTGAATATGATTTGAGGAGCAAAGGCTCGCCTGCCCCTAAATATCTCCCTTTGGTTGACTTATCAAAGATTCCTAGCAGTAGCACCGACCTGAAGTATCTTTTAACTAGTTTAGAGTGATAATACTTTTTAAGTTTTATCAGAACATGATGGTCCATAATTTGTAGCAAAATAATATCACTAGAAAAAATGTTGTTTTAAAGATGAACCTTGAGGCAGGGAACAGCTTGAGATCACTAAAAATGCTATAAAGTTTCTTAAACCTTATCAAATTCAATCACATCCTCCTATTGATTCTAGAACCAGCTCTTCATCTATTTGGAATGCCTATCCTGTGTGTGTGTGTGTCTCTGTGTGTGTGTGTGTGTATCTATGTGTATATCTATGTATATACACATACATGCATATGCATATGTGTGTGGTATTATGTAAAGAGCTAGCCGTGAAGTCTAGAAGACCTGTGTTCAAGATCTGCCTTTGAAAAATAGAAGATGTGTGACCATGAGCAAGTCATTTAATCCTCTCAGTGTTCTAGGTAACTCTATAAGACAATAATTTGAGAAAACGGTGCCAACCAGCACTAGTAGAGGGAGTATCCTCACAGATTTCCCTACATCAATGAAACACAGGTCATCTTTCTATTTATTTCTATCTGTCTAGCTCGTTACTTCTTTGTCGCTATGTGTCTGTCATTTTATGTCTCTTAACTCTATTTCTGTCTGTCTGTCTCTGTCTAGCTTGTTGCTGGGTGTGGAAGTGAGGGGGGAAGTGGAGGTCAATAGTAGCATTCCTTGCCTCCACCCTCTTGATAATAGATGTCTTTGTTTTAGCAATCATGTGGAGAAGCTTAAATTCTAGATTCAGTTCCACAGCCCTCAAAGAAGATAAACAGCATGAAAACTTGATCATAGACATACAGATGAATGGGTGGAGAGACAGGAAAGCAAATAGATAGATGAGAGAGATATGCATAGTCAATAATGCCTTACTCTGATTTTTCATCATGGTGTGGAGTTGACTCAGTTCTGGAAATAACATACTACAATGTAATAAGCATAATAAAATATCTCTCCTGTATTCTATTTCTCTTAGACAATTCTTCATTAGTAATGCATTATAGCCACCATGAACCTCCCCGTTGTCTTTAGGGGTGAACTTCAATTTTAATTACTTAAAGATAGTAGTGTTATGGGAATTTCGATGGAGAAACACCAATGACACTCAGGAATAAGGAAGAACAGTTTATTGACATATCAGCCCAAAGCAGAGTAGCCTCTGGAGCTTTGGGCCCTAAGCAAGTGTCCAAACAGCAGTTATATACCTCTTAAGTGTGAAATACATTCAGGTTTTCACAGGTACATTGTGGTGAGCTACTTGGCAGACAGGAAGGCATATTTCAGTAAACAGAGGCATATGTCAGGAAGTTGGTACTAAACCACAGACTTCAGGGGAACAAACAGTATGCTCTACTTTCATTCTGGGGGTCTCAGCTCGGGCCCTCATTTTCATCCCTGTATTTTCCCATATTAGTAGTATGACATGATGTGCAGCCCTCTCATATTATCAATCACTGACATTTTTTAGTCAGTTGTGTGCTTGTCATGTAGCAAAAGGAACAAGTACCTAAGGGATACCTTGTTATTTCCTCTTTTTTAGCTTCTTAATATTTTATTTTTCTAATAATATGTAAAAAATATTTTAACATTCATTTTTTTCTTAATTTTGAATATCAAATTCTTTCCAATCCTCTCTTCCCTCCACCCTTAATCAGACAGCAAGCAATTTTTATATAGGTTACACATATGCAGTCATGCAAAACACATTTCCACCTTATTCATGTTGTGGGGAAAACACAGAGCAAAAAAGGAAAATTTCCCCAAAATAAAGTAAAAAATAATGTTCTTTGAATTCAGACTCCATTAGTCTATCTCTCAAAGTAGATAGCATTTTTCATCAAAAGTAGTTTGGAATTGTCTTGGGTCTTTGTATTGCTAATAATAGCTATACCATTCACAGCTGATCATCATATAATGTTGGTGTTATTGTGTATAATGTCCTTCTGCTCCTGCTCACCTCACTATGCACCATCAATTCATGTAAGTCTTGCCATGTTTCTCTGAAAACATCTTGGTCCTCATTTCTTATAGCACAATAGCATTCCATCTATTCAGTTCTTCCACAGCTTAGTTTCTATGATGCCAATAGACCAAAGGAAGCATATTGGATAGATTTTCTGTAAAATGTCTATGGAAGGGGGCAGCTAGGAGGCGCAGTGGATAGAGCACCAGCCCTGGAGTCAGGAGTACCTGGGTTCAAATCCGGCCTCAGACACTTAACACTTACTAGCTGTGTGACCCTGGGTAAGTCACTTAACCCCAATTGCCTCACTAAAAACAAAAACAAAAACAGAAACAAAAACAAAACAAATGTCTATGGAAGGGCATGAACAAGAAGAGGACAAGAAAAGAAAACATCGATGAGTTACAGCCTTCATTGTTGTAAGGAATAATCACATGAATGAGATCACAGATCCACTGAGGTATAGAAGAATTAATATATCCATTTATTCAAATTCTACTCTAGTGCAGCATTAGGCAGTGGAGATAAGCTTAGCATCTCCAACTTCATTCTAATAGTGAACAAACTCTGGAAGAGATTACGAAGTTTTGTTGTTGTTGATTTTTAAAGACTTCAAATATAGACCTAGAAAAAAGATTGTGTCTGTATATGGGGAGAGGGGGTTCCTTTGAGAACTAGCCAAGACACTTTCAAGGAATCTCATATCTAGGAGTTGGTCACTAGGAAATCAATCAAAATTTATTTTAAGTGCCCTCTATATGCTAAGCACTGAGGACATAAAAAAGAGCAAAAGATGGTTCCTTTCTTCAAGGAAAACACAGTCTCATGGAGGAAATAACATATAAACAACTGCTATACAAAGCAAGGTATAAATAGGACAAATAGAAAATAAGAGAAGGAAAGCAATGAAATTAAGAGTGACAGGAGAAGGCTTTCTGTAGAAGGTGAGATTTTAGATGGGTTTTAAAGGAAGTTAGGTCAAAGAAATTAATTCCTTGGTCAAAATGACTTATAAAACTCTCTACTAAAGCATGGAACACTAAATTGAAAGCTTAATCATTAGAGTGATTAACCTAACCAAGGAAATTATGCATCCACAAAAGTTTCAATGTACTAATAATATATAATTTAGACCTTAGCTTCCCCTTTATAGCTTGTATTAATTTAGAATTCATTGTGTGATATACACATGCATTCATAAACATTACATATTATATAGCTGGTGTTTTGTTTGGGGAACGAGATTTGCGAGTTGCTTTTTTAAAAAAAAACCATGAAAGTGCCTGTTCAACCTGAACAGGAATTTTTAATATATGTAAGGAGTAAGAGTCAATAAATGAAGTCAATAATGCCTTATGGGTTTCCAAGGTATATTAGGGACTCAATTCAATTCTGTCTGTTACAAAAGATGTGTCAGGGGAACTGAATCAGGTACCAGCCTAACGATTCTGTGAACCAATAAAACAGAGTAGGAAATATATATTTGGATATGTGTGTATGTATACATGTGTATATGTATACATGTGTGTATGTATATAGATATATTTTATATTATATGTGTGTATGTATACATATACAAAGAGAGAGAGAAAGAGAGAAGGAGGGAGGGAGGGAGAGAGAGAGAGAGAATTATCTTGGGACCCATTTATTCTGTGACAGTCATGGTAATACAACCAGAACTATTATCAATATGTGGATCACCAACTCACTCTAGAGGGGAACACACAAACACCCCCACACACATACACCCACATACACACACATGAACACACACACACACACACACACACACACACACAACTAAATGTCAGGGAACAACCTGCTGGCGCAGAGGATAAAGCACTGGCCCTGGATTCAGAAGGACCTGAGTTCAAATCTGGCTTCAGACACTTGACACTTACTAGCTGTGTGACCCTAGAAAGTCACTTAACCCCACTGCACCACAAAAAGCAAAAAAACAAAAACAAAAACAAAAACAACACTAAATGTCCGGAACTTTTCCAAATGCCATTATTTAGAGCCAAGCCAAACCAAAATTCCAAAGGAAGCAAAATGTAAGTGAAGAAATTCTGTTCATTTCTTTTCTTTTTTGTGTTCAATCTCGGCTCCTCTCCTTTTTTTTTTTTTTTTTTTTTTTTAGTGAGGCAATTGGGGTTAAGTGACTTGCCCAGGGTCACACAGCTAGTAAGTGTTAAGTGTCTGAGGCCGGATTTGAACTCAGGTCCTCCTGACTCCAGGGCCGGTGCTCTATCCACTGCACCATCTAGCTGCCCCTCGGCTCCTCTCCTTTTAAAGCCTGCTCTCACTGATCACTCTTATGGTCTCTTCACCTCCCAGTCCAGGTATCCTAAAATCCTGGAGCGTTAGGTTTGTCCTGTCCTCTCTATCCTTCTGATGCCTTAGAGAACATCCATGTTTTTAACATCTTTGCCCCAAAGATATACCTATACATATTCATTGAAATTGACCTTTTCAATGAATTATTTGCTTTGGAATAGACAGAGTAGCTGGAGTTAGGACTTGTTCCACAAAGCTTAATTGTACAGTTGATCAACAAAATGGCTAAGGTCAGCTGCCTTTGGAATCCTTACCTCCGCTGTAACAGAGCAGCTCCTCATTTCACTTCCCTTTGTTGAAACAAGCTATGAAGTCCATCAATAAATATTTACTATGTATTCTTCCTCTGAATTTAGTTTAGTAACAAACATTCATGGCAATGAATTCCATGATTTTAATAGTACATTGAGAAAAAGAGGTAGAGAAGAGATTGTTGGCTCCCACTACAAATTGTAGGGGAAGCGGTGAACATATCGTTTGACAGGCTATAGTCTGAGAAAACCAGAGGAAAGGCAAGTGAAGGCTTAGTGTAGGGAGATGACATGAAGAAAGGTACATAAAGCAAACTAAATAAAGAGAAGGAAATACTCCTCTTTCTATTCAAAGCATCATTATCACATACCATAGTGGTAGAAAATTTGCTTCGAATCATTTGCCCAGCAGCAGCCTAGATTGGCTAGTGCACATTTGTTCTCACAACCACCTTTTGCCACATAGGCTCATAGGATTATTGATCAAGAGCTGGAAGGCATCTTAGAGGTCCTCTATTCCAAACCCTGGATTTTATATCTGAGAAAAGAGAACCAGAGATGTTGGATGATTTGCCTTTGGCCACATAGGCTATAAATTGGAGAGCCAGAATTTGAGCTTAGGTACTGTGACTACAAGGATAGCATTCTTTCCACTGCACCAAGGGAACAAATACCTAGGAAGAAATTAATGTTGTTTTGGGTGGCTATGTAACAGAGATGACAAGATGGAGATTGATTGCCCCTGACCTCAGCCTTAACGATAATGCATTGTATCTGCAGCAGTCGATTAGTTACAGAGGAAGAAAGAAATAACCATGGTATCAGAGACTCTCCAAGGATTTGAAGAGATGAGATACATTTAGTGGGATACTTCACCTGATTCTTTTCTTCCATCTAGAAAATTCCCTTTGCAAACACCCAGGTCATAACTCAATAAATGACAGTTTTGTTGATGAGTCAAAAAAGAAAAAGTAGAACTCACAATAAATATTTTGGAAAATAAAAGCATCCATCAAAAAGTATCCTCTCTCAAAATCAGAGCATCCTCTCTCTTTGAGTTCCATTGTGCAGTCATAGTCATTTACAAACACAAGTATGGAGGGCTTCTATGAAGTTGTCACTTATCCTTTGCCTACCTCAATTTCCTTATCTGTAAAATGGGAGTAAAAATATCCATTTAATAGATTTTTGTACAGATAAAAATAAATAATATGTATATACTTTTTAAATAGTAAAGCAAACTATATAAATGGTATTAATAATATTATTATTATCATTAGTTTTACCCAGCATTATTTCTTACTGCAATTTTTCCAGTTTTCTCTAAGTACAAGAGGGAAGGAAACATAGCAGACCAGGAAAGTCAGGAATAGAGCAGCCAGCTACTTATATCTAGTCCTCAAGTGTTCCTATCTCTGTTTAGGTTCCTAGAGGCCTGGATATTTAATTGAAAGAAGTAAATCTTGCTGATATCTATAAAGATATGTCTTTATAATAGATATAGAACCACAGAAGAAAATAGAATCTGATAAGATCTTTGAGAAAAATATCTAGCTGTGGAGTTTGGGTTCCTTAGGATGTTTTTCACCCAAATTATAGTGCTTTGATGAGAGTGTTCATTGTGGGGGTTGGGTAGGGGGGTAGGAGGAGGTTTGGAGTCAACAGGGCATCTCCTATGTGTATTTCCTAAGTAAGTGTTGTGTGTAGCAGTCATGTTGTTGAAGCTACCTCAAGATCTGGGTGTAGGCCACTTGTCATACCACCAGAAAAAAATGGCCTATGAATAATCCATAAGAACAAGGCAACAGAAACTTCCTCTTTAATAGTATATTCTGAGATCATTCCTTCTTCTTTAGGGATTATCTTTGTCAGAAGTTGAAACCCTTAATATTTCTTAATTCATGGCTATTCCACCAGTATTTCTTTCCTTTACTTCATTCACTATGCTAGGACAATCTTCCTAATACACCCCTCTGATCTTATCTAATTCATCCCCTATTCAGGGTCAATCTTCCTAATTCACCCCTCGGATCTTCACAGTCTCAACTCAAAAACACTAAAGAGCTGCCAACTGAAGTTGGGTGCTAGGGCTAGATTCTGGAAGACTTAAGTTCAAACCCAGTTTCTGACACTTACTATCTATATGATCTTGGGCACATCCCTTAAATCTGTTTGCCTCAGTTTCTTCAAGTGTAAAATGAGGAAAATAGCCATGCCTACTGGCAGGGTTGTTGTGAGGATCAAATGAAATCATATTTGTAAAAAGCACAAAGAACAGTGTCTGGCACATAGTAGGTCCTTATATAAATGTGTATTTCCTTCCCCTATTGCTTATTTAGTGAGACACAACTTATCCTGGAATTTAAAGCCCTTCTTGATTTGGTCCTAGGCTTTTTTCTCCCGAGGATAATTTAGCCTTAGATTCCCTCTAGGATGTTAAGGATTCTGGCAAAAGAGGTTCAAATATTTATACCTGAGGCTGCAGAGACATGTAACTACCTGTAATTGCTAATAGTTTCTAGTTACTGCCCAAACTATTTAGTGTGTCAGATGGAAAGTATTGTAAAAGAAATTGGCCCCTTTGGCATATAGTAGGAAATTTAGCTTGTGGATTTCTGATAGAAGAATTATTGCTGAGATGTAGTGGGATTGCATGCACAAGAGGAAGGATAATGTGCAGAATGTGGATAAAGAAGTATATAAGAGTCAGCAAAAAAGGGGATAAGTTGAAATGGTATGTGTGATAGAGTATTGGCAGCTTCAGGAACAGTGGGATAGGTATGAGAAAATCAATGTGTATTAAAGCTAGAGTCTGCAGCTTTATTGGGTATATGGTGGAGTTTTATGCCAAGTTTGGGTCCTGGTGGCAACACTCTTCTTTCAGTCCTATGAAGAGACACCAGCAGCGGGTATCTGGGATGAGAAGCCTGGTCAGGTTCTATATTAAATGGCCTTTCTGAATGAAAAAAATTTTGATATCCTATAATTTTAACAAAGCAAGAAAATATACTTGTTAAAGGTGAAGATGGAGGCAACAAATTAAGTGAATGAGCATTTATTATATGCCTTGCAGTATGCTAAACAATAGGCAGAAGAAAGAAAGGAAGGAAGGAAGGGATAGAGAGAGAGAAAGAAAGAAAGAAAGAAAGAAAGAAAGAAAGAAAGAAAGAAAGAAAGAAAGGAAGGAAGGAAGGAAGAAAGAAAGAAAGAAAGAGAGGGAACGAGGGGGGAATGGAAGGAAGGAAAGGAAAAAAAGGAATGAAAGAAGGAAGGAGAAAGAAAGAGAGGGAATAGGGGAATGGAAGGAAGGAAATAAGGAAGGAAGGAGAAAGAAAGAAAGCAATAGTCCTTATCCTCAAGGAGATTACATTCTAATGAGAGAAAACAAAACACAAAATGAAGCTGAAGTGGGGAAGGGAGGAAGATGGGAACATGGTAGAAGTGTTAATGGGCAATCACAACTTCATGAAATTTACAGGAAAACTAGGTTTATTACAAGAGAAACGAATGTGCATGTGAAACTCAAAGAGTTAACAATCCAGACAGAAGTTTGCATATTTTTTGACAGCAGGACAAAGGAAAGAGGAGATATAAGATATTTCCCCCTAAAGGTGTGTGGCATGGGTGGGGGAAAGGTGTAGTAAAGGTGGGAAAAGGACAAAAGTCCTTCCAAAGGGAAGAAGCAAAGCAATGGCAAAAGCCACATTATTTTCCCTTGGAAACTGCTGGACCTGGAAGCTAGGATGGTCTGTTTATCTACAAGGGTCTCAGCTGTACAGTTTCTCAACCTAATGCAGACACTGACTGGTACCCGTAGATTCCCAAGGACACAGAGGGAATCTAGTTTGGGATGCAAATGACAAATTATGTCAGCTGGGGGGAGCTTTGTCCTAAAATTTAGGGCCTCCTGCATGCTCTGGGTCCAGTGTTTCTGGAAACAAAACACAAAAAACTGGCAACTCAAAAAGACAAGTTGAGGGGATTCCTTAATACTCCTTAACAGAGGAAGTTCAAAGTACAGCCCGGAGAAGAATGGATTCATCTGGGCATCCTTCTTAAAAGGAAGGTTCTTGAGGTGCCATCCAATCACAAGGAGAGGATTCAGGAACAAAGGGTACTTCTAATATATGGATTTTAGGACTGGAAAGGGATTCCAGGATAAAGTTTCTGGGGCATGGTAGAGAAAATCCTGAAGTTAACTGGGTGTGCAACCTCAAGGGTAAGGTGAAAGAGGTACCATAGGATTAGATACCTAGACTTGGGAAGGGAATTCTAGTTCATCCTCCTCGTTTTACAGATGAGAAAACTGAAACCTGGAGAGTTTCACACAGGTATTAAACATCACAGAGGACTTGACTACAATTTCTCAGGACTCTATTCATTGTGTTTCCCCACAGAACATACTTTTAGAATAATACAATAATTTTAGAATAATTACAATTGCATTAGAACAATAGGGCCAGAGGGGTCATCTATTTTAACCTACTTATTTTATAGAGGAGAATACCGAGTCTCAGAAGTTGAGTGACTATGTCAGGGTCTCACAGGTGATAAATGATAAAGACTTGAATGGAAGACTTCCAACTCCAAATCTAGAACTCTTCTGCTGTTTCATCCTGACCTCTTGTGCCTAGAGTTTCATCCTTTGAAATCATACCCAACTGTTTCATGAAGTCTTCCATCATCCTTTGAGTTCAAGGTGTAAGGGGCTAAAATTCTAGCTAAAATGTCTAAAATATCTAATGAGTGGTCACCAATAAATTATAAGCTTTAGCAAGAGTTAGACTTTTAAGCATTTATTAAGGAGAATAAGAATTTGAGTGAGAAAGGCCTAGATTCATCTATCTATTAAAAGGAGAGAGCATGCCTAGCTTCCTTCTCCACCAGAGTCCTCAGGAAAGAGAGAGTCAGAGTGCCAGCCTCCCCCTTCTTCCTTGCACCAGCCAATGTCACTTCCTGATGTCAAAGAAAAGCCGCATGGTCCTGCCCTCAGAGGCCCTCTTCTCATGTTGGAGCTTTCCTACAGTAAGTCTCCAGCAGGTGGCATCATTCCAATCATTACAAAGGGTCATCAAACTATAGCCTGAAGGCCAAATTCCTGAGGCTGCCTGTTTCTGTATAGTCCCCACCTCAGCATGGCCTTCTCCTTTTTAAATAAAATTTTATTGTTTTTAAAAAGGTAGATGCAGTTCTTGGCTCATGGACTACATGAAAACCATCCATGGGGCAAATTGGGACTGTAGTTGGCCCAATCCTTCTTCCGGACAAAAGCAATCCTTTTCTCCTCCGTCATCTCAGATTATTTTTGTGTAATGTATGGCATGAGCATGATCTCTTTGGTATTATAGTCATTTACTTATATGCGTTAATTCCCATAATAGTTTTTGTTGTTGTTGTTGCTCAGTCACTTTTTTCAGTTATTTCCAACACTTCTTGACCTCATTTGGTTTTCTTGGCTAAGATCCAGGAATCATTTGCCATTTCCTTCTCCAGCTCATTTTACAGCTGAGGAAACTGAGGCAAACAGAGTTAAGTGACTTGTCCAGGGCCACACAGCTAACAAGTATCTGAGGCTAGATTTGAACTTCAGGAAAATGAGCCTTCCTGACTTCAGGCCAGGTACTCTATCCACTGTGCCACCTAGCTGCTCCTATAATAGATTATAAAATGCATGAAGGCAAGAACTTTCTTGGTGCCACCCACTCTGTCTGCCCCCCACCGGATGTTGGTGCCTTCACCTTTAAGGCTCGCTTTCATTCACTCTGTATTTTGTGGGTAGCTATATGCAGTTTGTCTTTCCCATTAAAATGGAAGCTCCTTAAGAACAAGAATGTTTTCATTTTCCTTCATACGCCCATTCCTAAGCCCAGAGCCTGCCACACAGGAAGTGCCAAATAAATGTGTATTCCTTGATTTATTCACCATATCTCATTTATTTTTCATATTTCTCAAAAACTAGCACTAATGTTTTGTCCATGAATGGTTGGGCATTGAATTAATTTTCTTGTTCGACATAAAATGTGCATTCTTTGCATTGTATGCAGTTTGAATGGTACACATATATGTGGAGGAGGCATGTACATGTCTAAGTATATACTATTGATCCAAAATCAGATCAGATCTGGTTTTGATATTTCATTTTTTTCCTGGTGAGGCATTTGGGGTTAAATTACTTGCCCAGGGTCACACAGCTAGTAATTTTTAAGTGTCTGAGGCCTGATAATTCACTTTTGAGAAGGATGGCATCTTTCCCCTTTCATTACTGTGGTAACAACAATAATAGCTAGCAAGTATAAAGTGCTTGTTATGTGTCTGGAACTGGGCTGAGTATTTTACAAATATTTTGTCATTTGATTCTCACCACAACCCTGGGAAGTAGATGCAAATCCCCATATCACAGTTGAGGAAACTGAGGAATTCAGAGGTTAAGTGACTTGCCCAAGGTCTCACAGTTAATAAGTATCTAAGGTGGGATTTGAACTCAGGCCTTCATGAATCCAGGCCCAGTACTTTAGCTACTGTTCTACCTAGCTTCCTCCAATGTATAACTCAAATGTAGTGTTAACTAATATTAAAGAAGTAGGGATTTGGTCAGTGCCTTAGGACCAAAATACCAAGGGGTAGAGGAAGAGAGGTTTTATCCTTTGTTCAAGAACTGTGAGACTGGATATCTAGGATGAGGTTGGAAGATTGACCAGCATGTTGGACAAGAGTAGGGGGGTAGGGAAGAGGACTTGGTCTTTCATGTAAGGAATATAAACTTAGTCTCTGGTGGGACATTACCCTGACACCGTTTATACTTTCCTATCTTCTCCATCATGTCACCTTAGTGAACCAGTACAACTCCACATTGTCCTCTTCTCCTGATTCAGTTGCTCTTACTCATTGCTTATCTTGCTCTGCCAAGTCTCAGCTTTGAATTATTACCACTATTAGCTGCCTTTGATCCTATTCAAGTAGTGCTGAAGGAAGCTGGAAACAATCATTTAACCACACTTTCCAGTTCCACTGCAGTTATGTTACTTAATCTCAAGTGGGCCCTCAGTGTAGCAAAGACATCCTTTTATGTATCTGTAATTGATTTGCTATCCCATTCACCATACTAGCTTATCCAAAACTTTTTCATCCTCCTTCAGACTTCATAAGATTGCACTGTACCTCTCCTCCTTTTCCCACCCCAACACACATATTCAGCTAAGAACCTTGCCTCACACTTCATTAGAAATATTAAGGCTATACACTGAGTTCTCCTTCTCCCCTCCTCATCCTCAATTCACATCATTCATATGCCCTCTGCCAATATCTCCTCTACCCCATCATACATGAAAAGGTGTTCCTTCTATTTGTCAAGGTAAACTCCTCTACATGAAGAAGTGATCCCACTCCATCCAGTCTCCTGTGGAAGATTATCCCCTTTATCACCTCTATTCTCTCATTAATCCTCAATCTCGCCCTTTCTGGTAGTTGCTTCCCTATTGCCTAAGAACACATCTCTGTCTTCAAAAAGCCCTTACTTGATCCATCCATTTCCACAAGTTTTCATCTATATCTCTCCTCCCTTTTGTACTTCCTAGAACCCTTTTGACCCAGCAATACCACTACTAAGTAGGTCAATTTCCAAAGATAATTAGAGAAAAAGGAAAAGAACATATATGTTCTAAAATGTTTACAGCAGCTTTCTTTGTGGTGACAAAGAATTGGGGATTGCAAGTATGCCCATCAATTGGAAACAAGTTGTGGTATACAATCGTGACAGAACACTACTGTGCTATAAGAAATTATGAGCTCAATGATTTTTAGACAAAAGATCAAAAGATTTGCAAGAAATGTTGAAGAGTGAAATGAACAGAACCAAGAGAATATTGTATATATAGTAACAGTACTATTGTTTTTAAGAACGACTTTGAATGAATAAGTCATCTCAACTATTATAAATATCCGAATTAACTATAAAAGACATATGAAGAAGGGGCAGCTAGGTGGCGCAGTGGATAGAGCACCGGCCCTGGAGTCAGGAGTACCTGAGTTCAAATCTGGCCTCAGACACTTGACACTTACTAGCTGTGCGACCCTGGGCAAGTCACTTAACCCCAATTGCCTCAGAAAAAAAAAGACACTAAGAAAGATGCTATCTGCATCCAGAGAAAGAACTGATAAATAGAAGTATGTATAGAATAATTTTATATACATAAACCTATCTATGTCTACTAGGGCAGATGGGGGTTGGGAAGGGAAAAAACTAAATTTACACAATAACTTTATTATATCTTTAAAAGGGATATCAAATTGTACATAATAAAACTGCAGTTTCATTTGCAATAATCTTTTTATTATACTATTATTGAAATTCTTGTTTTATTCAATAAATTAAAAATAAAATAAATAAATGTGGAAAAAATAAACTCCTTGAGAAAAATAAATATATTTAGTGCCTCCATTTCCTTTTGGAGAAGGAAATGGTAAACCACCCCAGGTCTTTTCTACACAAAATCATAAAATGGGGTAATGAAGAATCAGGCAGAACTGAAAATGAGAACAACTTCCTCTCACTGTTTTTTTTTGTTTGTTTGTTTGTTTGTTTTTTAGTGAGGCAATTGGGGTTAAGTGACTTGCCCAGGGTCATACAGCTAGTAAGTGTTAAGTGTCTGAGGCCAGATTTGAACTCAGGTACTCCTGAATCCAGGGCCGGTGCTCTATCTACTGCGCCACCTAGCTTCCCCTCACTGTTTTCTTAATTCTCTGCAGCCTGACTTCCAACCTCATCATTCATCTAAGACTGTTCTCATTAAAGTTACCAGTGATCTTTTTGTTGCCAAATCTAATGGCCTCTTCTTATCCTCATCATTCATGGTCTCCCTTACACACTGACAGTTGTTTTGATACTCTTTTCTCTCTAGGTATTTATGATACTACTCTTTCTTGGCTCTCTTCCTACTTCTATGATTATGCCTTCTCAGTCTCCTTTGTTGTTGTTGTTGTTGTTGTTTTTTTGGGGGTGGGGTATTTGTTTGCTTGTGTTGTGCAGGGCAATGAGGGTTAAGTGACTTGTCCAGGGTCATACAGCTAGTCAGTGTCAAGTGTCTGAGCCCGGATTTAAACTCGGGTCCTCTTAAATTCAGAGCCAGTGCTCTATCCCCCTTTGTTAGATTTTCAACCAGGTCATTCCCATTAAACTTGCTTGTCTCCCATGGACCTGTCCTTTCTTACTTTAAAAAAAATTAAAATTTAAAAATATTTAAATATAAAAATTTAAATAAATCCTTTTTATTGTTAAGAACACCACCATTCTCCTTGTTAAATAGACTTTCAATCTAGTGTCACTCTCAACTCCTCAATCTCTGTCACCAGCAACCCTGATATCCCTCTTCTGCCAACACCTTCCTATTCTACCTTCACAAGATCTTTCCTCTATGACCTCTTCTTTTCTCTTACACTGCCACTATCTTGTCCCAGACTCTCTTCACCTCATACCAGGACTATTGCAATAACCTTCTTGTTGCCTCCTTTGCTTCTAATCACTCCCTAATATAGTGCATTCTCCTTTCACCTGTCAAACAGATCTTCCTAAAACATAAAAATGACAATGGCACCGCCCCATTCAAAAAGCTCCAGGAAGCCTCTAGCACATCCAAGATCAAATATAAACTCCTCTATTTGGAATTCAAAGCCCTTTGTAATCATCCTTCCCAGTTTTTTGGTTGGTTATCAATGACACATCTTTTTGTTGTTCCTCAAACAAGAATCTCAATCTCAAATTTCAGGCATGTTCACTGGCTGACTTCCCTGCCTGTAGTTCTCTTCCTCCTTATTTCCTTATTTTGTCCTGAGCCTCCTTCAAGCTTCAGCTAAGATTTTTCCTTTTATGAGAAATCTTTCCTGATCCCCCTTAATGTTACTTTCTTCATTCCTTTCATTATTTATCATTTTTCTTGCAAATATCTTGCTTCTACATGGTTGTTTGCATGTTGTTTCCTCTGTTCACTGTCATAATTTTTAATTTTTTTTTGCAGGGCAATGAGCATTAAGTGACTTGCCCAGGATCACATAACTAATAAGGGTCAAGTGTTTGAGGCTAGATTTGAACTCAGGGCTTCCTGAATCCAGGGCCAGTGTTTTATCCACTGTGCCACCTAGCTGCCCCCTCACTGTGAATTTCTTGAGAGCATTGATGATATTTTTGTTTTTCTTTGTGTTTTTTTTTTTGCCTTTCTATATCCAGCACAGTTCCTGACACATAATAGTTGCTTAATGTTATTAAGAGTTGTTGCTGGGGGTGGCTAGGTGGCTCAGTGGATAAAGCACCGGCCCTGGATTCAAGAGTACCTGAGTTCAAATCTGGCCTCAGACACTTGACACATCCTAGCTGTGTGACCCTGAGCAAGTCACTTAACCCCCATTGCCCCACAAAAACAAAAACAAAAAGCAACAACAAAAAAAGAGTTGTTGCTTAATAATATCGAATGTGTGACTGAGAGGAACTGTGAGGACTTCGTCTCTTTTTATGCTGTATTTGGATGGTTCTATGATTTCCTCCATGTCAATATTACAATTTTGATAATACAGACTGGGATTAATCTAAAATTTATAATCCTGAGTAACTCATCAGTATCATGATCACATCAACATCATCATAGATACATAAATAGCACTGTAAGTATTATGTAGAACTTTTCAAATATTATCTTATTTGATCCTCACAACCCTGGGAGATGAATGCTATTGTTATCCCCACTTTATGGGTTAAGAAACTGAGGTAGGCACAGGTTATATTACTTGCCTGGATTAACACAGTTAATACAAATATGTAAGGTAAAATTTGAACTCAGATCTTCTTGATTTTAGATCCAGTGCTCTATCCACTGAGGTGCCTAATTGCAATCTTGTCTCTTTCCACTGTAAATCTGCCTAATGAAGGTTGATTGTGCATTTGATGAAGCTTCTGAGGCTGAGATGCAACAAATTATGGATTGCTTCTCTGCTTCCTGTGCTAATTTTGACATAGCAATTAACACCAAGAAAAAATAGGTTCTCCACGAAACAGCACCACATATGTGGAAACATCAGTTCCATATGTGGAAACATCAGTTCCAGCAAATGGAGAAATAGTAAATACTGTGGATAAGTTCATTTACCTTGACAGTGTACTTCCCAGGGATCTACACATAGATGATGAGATTGATGCATACATATTTGGGAGGCTCCAAAGGAAAGTGTGGGAGAGAAAGCTAAAGGTCTATGGAACTGCAATGAGGTCTGTGCTGACCTTATTGTTCTATGAAACTTGACAGAATGCTGGTGCCATGCCAGGAAAATGAATTGCTTCCATTTGCATTTTCTTAGGAAGATTTTGAAAATCAACTGGCAAGATAAGGTACCAGACAGTGATATCCTTTCTCAAGCTAAATTACCCAGCATTCAAATTCTACTGCAGAGTGCCCAACTACAGTGGTCTGGACAGGTGGTTCAAATAGCAAATATACATTTGTCTAAAAGACTGTTTTACAAGGTCCAAATAAGCTATACAAGGACACTCTCAAGGTCTCTCTGAAGAGCTTTAAAATTGATTGTGTGACATGGAAGACAAAGGCAAAGGACCCACCCAGCATAGTGTACCCGCATTAAAGAAGGCTTTGTGTTCTATGACAGAAGCAGAATTTCTGTAGCTCAAAAGAAATGTGAGATGCACACATTTAGAGACATCTCCACTGCAAATATTCATGTGGATCATTTGTACCTGACCTATGGTCAAGCCTTCTGGGTTCATATTGGTCTGATCAACCACAGTCAGACATGCTGTACCTTGAGAATAACATAATAATGTCATTTTGATCCTTTTTGAGAATGAAGGACAACAACCAACTAGCCTGGCATCATAATTATTTTATATACTTTTGAGGCACAAAAAGCATCTTGACACTTTGAAATCCTTAAGCCTGAGCAAAATTACATTGATTTTTTTTTTTGGTGGGGGGAGACTATTGACAAAGAAATTATATTTTAATGGTATAAAATTAAACTGTTCAGATTTCTTGCAGTAAAATTTATTTTGAAAGTGCTCAGATATACATCGTTCCTCATTTACCTAAGAAAACCAAGTCACTAATCATACTAAATTGCAATTTGAGGTTTATATTATGAAATCTGCTTTCATTCTGACCATAGAGGGGTTATTTATAATGTTAGAGAAGAAATTTTCATTTTGTTCATCAATATCATTTTCTGGAAAAATGTTCAAAAAACTCATTTTTAACATATTCACACATATACATATGTGTATGCATATATATATGTATATATGTATATTATACACATATGTGTTTAAGGTGATAAAGATTTAGATTAGAATATTTCTTCCTCAGAAATTGTAAGCTATTTGTTGTTAAAAGCCCACTTTCACTGTTTTGATAGGTAGACAAGATTAACTTCTCTATCCACAGGGTATATCAAAATTACTGTGCATTTTGATGAAGAGAGAAATATTTCTTTAAATATCACAATTACTCCAAGATATATACATTTCTACCAATTGTTTTTCATTTACTTTAGATTCCAATAGGCTAATCTCAGTCACAGGGCTACCATATTTATGAGTTATGCAGGAGTTATCAATTACCAATAATCATAATATAATTTGATTGTATTATACCTTACATGACAGCTACCATTTATGCTGCTAATGACTCTTTGAGGTTTTATAGAGGACAGTGATATAACTAGGAATTCTTGTGCCAGGAGTAAATATAGTTAAGTGAATGGTTGTAATGAAGGATGGTAAGGTATAAAATACAAGTTTGCCCTAGCTCTGCCACAATGGAAGAGGGGGCAACTCATCACCCAATCATTCCAACCTATATCCCCCCCAGCTTGGTTTATAGTTTTGTTCCTCTTGACCTAATTTACCTCAGTAAGGTATAGCCATTCGTGCCAGGAAAGGATGTGGCTTATCTTCTATAGAGTCTGGCCTAAACTTCCATGTTATTACTAATGATCCCTTAGTCCTTAACACGTTGGAAGAAGTGGAAAGTAACAGCAAAATGAAGGAAGGACCAATAAGTGGGAAAAAATTATCCTGGATACCAGGGCCTGAGGCAAAGTCCCAGCTGCTCTGTTCTAGCTACAGTTCTTTTAAGGGTATCTTGAATGAAACATTTTTCTTCTGAATTGTAGAGAAAATCCTGTCTTATTCAGTCAGTCCCCTGTTACACAAATATGATATCATGAAAGTTTGGTACTCCGTGAATATGTGCAAAATATCTTGGTGTGTCAAGGTATATTCAAATCCTTCTCTTTCCATGACCAATTAGTAACCAGAGAGTAGAGGCGCAAGGTGGTGATAAATATAATGAAAAACAGAGTATTATGTGTGCAGATACTTGTTATGTTTAGGCATAAGACTGGAGCACAGGAAAGGTGGTAGATGAATAGATGGATGAAAAAAGTGACTGTACAGATTTAACTTTAGCAAGTAAAAGCCAAAGAAACTTTAACAACTGGAATGACAACTGTTATTATGTTTCAATAAACATTTCAGAGATATTTGACATTAATTGCTCTACCCTGAAGGAGAAGAGGAAGGAAGGGCCAGATGGGTGTTCTTATGCTCATAAAATTGTTTAATTTTCCCCAAATTGGCTGATTTTTCAATATGAAAACCCCAGCCCACAGACGTGTGTCCCTGACTTTATGACACTGACCATATCCTTTAAATGAATTATCATGAATAACACAGTTTTATCAAGCTTTCAAATTCCTTGAGCCTTGTCAAATGAACTGATAATCATGATCATTTGTAAGCAAAACTCTCTACAGCCGTTCACTAGCTACTAAATCGCGTCTATTATTTTGACCTTTACAGACGCACATCCCCTCCTATGTCTGCCTCTGCTTGAACACATTACTCATGTTAATGTCTGCTTAATTTCCTTCTTCAAAGGTAGAGAATGGTTTCTACACTTAGGAGCCTGTTTTATTTCTGTCAATGTGTTACATCAATATGCTGGATCAGAGACAAGTGATCGAATATAGACATTTAATGAAAGGAACAAAAGGACTCAGAGGCTTCTCTAGATGGCCAATGGAAATATCAATATGTGGAAGAGAAAAACAAAAAGAGGAAGATTAAAACCTTTCCTAAGGAAAGGAGAGGTAATTATTTCACTAGGATAAAGAAACTATTATTTTATCCAAAAGAACCTGTTGTCAAAATCATTGAATAATTCAAAATTTACAAAATTAGTCTTTTCTTCAATTCTTGCAAACACTCCCACCCCCACCCTCCACTAAACCCATCAACCTCCTCTATACCTCCAGTGCTTTAAATTGTGTCTAAAGTGAGAAAGAATCAGGCAGTAGTAAATGATTTTGTAAATCATTCCAAAATATATTATTTCTTGACATTTCTATAGCTTAGAGACCTTTGAAAACCATTCATTTTGGGGCTTAAATCCATTCTTTCATTATTATTTCATTTTAAGTCCTTTGAGTGAATAAATAAATGAAAGGCTTCAACTCTGTCTGTCAACACCAGAAAAGCAGAATGTTAGATCATTTGGGGGAAATCAAAAAGGTATAACTCAGGTTATGAGAAGCCTAATTTACCTGTTTGATTTATAAAGTGGTTATAGCAACCTCTAATTATGATAATTCATAAACCTTGGTTTATATTATAAATATGTAACAGGAAAGAAAGAAATAAGCATTTTCTAAGTACCTTCTATGTGCCAGATAATATCCTAAGTGTTATACAAATATTATCTCATTTCATCACATCAACTCTACAAGTTAATGTTACTATTCCCATGTTGAAGTTGAGTGAACAGAGTCAAATAGAGGTGAAGCAATTTACCCAGGGTCACACAGCTAGTAAGTGTCTGAGGTCAGATTTAAATTCAGGTCTTCCTAACTCCAGACCCACTGCACTACCTAGCTAGTAAGTGCCTAGACCTGTGATTTCTCTAGTATGAGGAGCTCCTTAGTAAGGAAACTCCCTCTGTTGTCAGGTCAGTATCTTCTCCATAACTCATGTTCTTAAAGAGTTGCCTAGAGTACTTAAGTTACTTGCCTAGTATCATACAGCTATTATGTGACAGAAGTGGGATTTAAACACAGGTCTTCCTGCCTCTAAGGCTGCCTCTCTCATTTACAACACTGCTTGGTTATACTGCCTAGCTCTCTCTCTCTTTCTCTCTCTCTCTCTCTCTCTCTCTCTCTCTCTCTCTCTCTCTCCATATATAGAACTTTAAATGTATATATATATATATATATATATATATATATACACACACATAAATACATGTATGTACATAAATATATAATCTGCATAAATATTTAAATATGTATCTTTTTAAGTATTGCAAAGCATTTTCTTCATGACAATCCTATAAAGTATAGTATAAGTTTGTTTTCTCTATACAGACGAGAAAACTGAGTTTCCAGGAGGTTTAATGACTTCCCCCAGGTCACAAAACTCTGAGTAAAAACTGAGACCAAATCCTAACACATAATCCTAAAATGTGCTATAATATGTGAGAAAAATAGATATGAAATATCCTCTTCCCACAGAGAGTATACAAATATACTTATCTGCGGTAAAATAACTTAACAAAGTTGGACAAATCTGTAGTCTTATTAATGTTACAGATCATAGCCCACCCTTGTCTTTAATTCCATGTTTCATGTGTTGCCAAGGTCATGGACATAATCCTCAAGTGGTCAACATAATAGGGAAGAGCATCTTCCTATTTAGCTACCAGCTATCTCACCAAACACAGATATACTTAGAGGTACATTTCATTGTTCATTTTTTCAGTCATGTCTGAGTCTTCATGACTCCATTTGGTGTTTTCTTAGCAAAGATATTCGAGTGGTTTGCTATTTCCTTCTCCAGCTTATTTTAGAGATGAGGAAACCGAGGTAAACAGAGTAAAATGATTTAACCAGGATCAAGTGTCTGAGGACAGATTTAAATTCAGAAAGAGGAGACTTCCTGACTCCAGGTCCTTGTATTCTATCCACTTTACCACCTAGCTACCCACTTATATTTATGCACTAACCCTAACAGTGGAAGACTTGGTTCTAGTTTTCCTTTCTTTTCATTAGAGGAAAGAAAAAAATAATCAGGGGACATTACCTGACAAATTGCCTTCTGATTCGAGCCCTGTACAGTTCCTTTAAGGAAGGACCAAGATCCTTACAAAAGCTAGACATTGTAAACAAAGAAGGAAAGGAAGCTTGGTCCAATCAGTTACATAGGCATCAAAAAGAAGTTTGTGTGGCTTTGGGAAAGTCATCCTCTCTGTGCCAGTGTTTGATCTGTAAAATGAAGGGGTGGTATTGTAAGGCCTAGATGATCCTTTCCAAACCTAAATCTATGATCCGAGGAAACCATCGTTTGAATGTCATCAACTAGGCAGCTCTTTGTTTCTCAAGCTATAAAGAGTAGGGAAATAAATAAATATTTCATGATAAGGGAATGGACAGTAATGAATTGGGTACCTGTGGTATCAAATCCACTTATAGTTCCAAATGTCCTATTTAAAGAATTTATTTTGAGAGGTCAGATACACAGTTGGTAATAGAGTCAACAACACTTGGTTTCATGACCTGCCCCTAACTCATACTAATCAAGGGTATTTTTATTTAATGTCTCAGTGCTCCAGGTAAATTGATATACATTAAACAGAAAGTGCCAATCTAGATCAGTGGATAAATCTTCCACAATGCGAGTTTCTTGAGCTGCGGAAATCAAGTATGAACCAAACCAAACCAATACCCAATAAACCAAGCCAAACAAAAGTGTGCAGAGACCTTCATGGTCCATGAATCATTTTATTTTGTGAAGTTTTTGAAAGACTAAGTAGAACCCACTACAGAAAGAAACATCAATTAATCATGGTTGCAGATATACATATACATATACACATACATATACATATACACATACATATGCACATACATATACATATACACATACACATACATATACATATACACATACACATATGCATATACATGAATATATACCTGCATATTTACTTTAATTTTCAGTATCTTATGGGACATGGAGATTAATATGACATAGGAAGCAGGTTATAAAATCATTCAGTTTTGGATCAAGCAGAAAAACAGCAGCAGCAACAACATAATCATCTTTCAAACACAATATTCTCTAATTCTGGAGCCTTGATAAAGACTGAGACTTTGGAGAACCTGGAAGATCTTGTATAGCCTACCTGAGCTTTACTCCTTGGAATAAGTTGATGAAATGGTGTCCAAAAGCTCCTACACTTTAGAAGGGAAAGTCTCAAACCATCCTTGGCTTCTATACTGGACCTTGTATTTTTTCTATACTTTCTCAGTGATTTCATCAATTCTCATGTCATTACGTCTACACAGATTACTCCCATATCTCCATACTCAGCCCTTGTCTCCCACCCCTCACCCAAGGCTTAGTCACATATTACTAATTGCCAATTAGACATCTCCCACTGGATATTCCATAGGGATATGTTTTTTAAAAAGTACTCAATATCTTTTCCCCCAAATCCACCCATTTCTCAATTTCTTTTCTATGGATGGCATCATCATCCTGCTAGTCATCCAGGTTCACAACCTCAAAGTCATCCTCAACTTTTCACTCTCCCTCACCCCACATAAGCAATCAGTTGCCAAATTATACATTCGACTACAATAATATTGTCTAGATTATTGCATAACCTAATTGATCTCCTTGCCTCCAATCTATTTCCTTATCCATCTTACATATAGGTGCTGAAGTGATACTCCTAAAGCAAAAGTCTGAACATACCACTTACATCCACCCCTCTACTGCCCAACACGGAAAAAAAATCTACATGTGAATATATATGTATGTATACATATGTAATAAGTAGATGTGTCATAGTATAACATATAAGCACATGTTATATATATATATATTGTGTACATAAACATGTATACATATATGTGTGTATAGATATAGGGAGAGGGAGAGAGAAAGAGAGAGAGAGAGAGAGAGAGAGAGAGAGAGAGAGAGACAGATATATAATTTACTTACAATCTGGCTTTGGCCTACATTTCCAGGCTGATTATTCGTTATTGCCCTTCAAACCCTTTCCTAGATGTTGTTTGTTGTTCAGTTGTTTTAGTCATATCTGACTCTTCGTGACCCCATTTGGGGTTTTCTTGACTATAGTGGTTTGCCATTCCCTTCTCCAGATAATGTTATAGTTGAGGAAACTGAGTCATAAAAGGTAAGTGACTTGGCCAGGGTCACAGAGCTAGTGTTTGAAGCAAGATTTGTACTTGATTCTTCCTGATTCTTCCTTGCACTTTATTTACTACACCAACTAGCTTCCCCTTTCACAACCTCTAGTATGTCAATTGGCCCACTTGGCTTCTTTCATACACACATTTCCAAGTCCTGTTTCTGTAGAGTCTATCTCTTGCCATTGTCTGGAATATATTCCTTCATCAGTTCACCTGAACAGAAACTTTAGCTCTTAAAATTCAGATCAAGGGAGACCTTCTACATGTGACCTTTTCTTAATATCTCTATCTACTTTTGCCTAAAACTTAATTTGAATTTGCTTTGTAAATAAGTTGTATTTATTTGTGTATATATGCGTATGTGTTTTCCCCCAATAAAAAGTAAACTCTTTGAAGACGGGAACTTTTCCCTTTTAACTTTATATGTCCATCACCTAACACAGAGCTTGACACAAGGCAAAGAGGATATGTTTGGTTTTTTTTCCATAATTACGCTTTGAATGATGGAGTATAGAGCCACCAACACTTTCAAATTTCATAAGATCATAAGATTACACAGTTAGGGTTGGAAGTGGCCTAAGGGGCATCTGCTCCAACCACCTCATTTTATAAATAAGGAAACTGATACCAAGTTGCCCAAGGACCCACAAATAGCAAATGACAGAAGCAAGATTCGTACTATGGCTTTTATAAGATATATTTATATGGTCTAGGAAGAAGCAGCTTTGATATACATTTGAGGCTAAGTTGAATCATGTGCTTCTTTAGTTTCATGGATGATGCTACTGCCATGGGACATTTATACTATTTGGTTCAATTGAACTTGCTTAACCTGAAGTAAATACTGACTGACCTTTTAAAAACTGAAAATGGCACCTCTAAATATTGTCTTTGAGTGGTTTCAAAGTTAAAGCCACCTGGATATCATCTTCCAGAGCTTCATCAACTGAGTTAACACATTGTTGATTGCATTATGATTATTACAAGGCCCGTGGAAATGAACTGACCTTGATATAACACTTGAAATTAAGATGTCATACATCTTATTGCTATATAACAACTCATATTTGACTGATGAGCTATCACAAGGTGTATTTTTAACTCTGTGCTTATCTCACCACTTCTGTTCATTCCTTTCCCCTCTCCAGTCAGTTTTTTGTTTGTTTGTTTTGTTTTTTTGTTTTGGTGTGAGGCAATTGGGATTAAGTGAATTACCCAGGGTCACACAGCTAGTAAGTGTTAAGTGTCTAAGGCCGGATTTGAACTCAGGTCCTCCTGAATCCAGGGCCGGTGCTCTATCCACTGTGCCACCTAGCTGCCCCCATGTCAGTTTTTAAAATAGCAAACATTGAAAAGGTACTGGATTGACCACAATGGAAGAGAGAGGTTTAATTAAGAATGACTACAAAGGAGGATAAAGCAAGACCTGTCTACACTTCATCAAAAAATATTATTTACAAAGCATGTTAATCATTACAGATTCAATTAAATCAATTAATATATATTAGGCTATATGTATTTATACAGTCCATATGTATGTGTGTGTACATAATGTGTGCCATGCATGAGTACATATGTATGTATATTGTGTGAGTTATTTGTAGCATACATATGTGTATAGTAACTTAATGTATATATGAATTATATATTATAATAAATGCATGTTTGCATGCACATGTTTTATATACATGTGCATGATGTATATGTATACTATTTGTATTGATTAACATGTATATATGCCTATATATATATATATATATATATATATATATATATATATATATATATATGTTGTTTTCCCCCTTTTTCTTTATATCCCTAGAACTTAGCATGGTGTTTGGCATAGATTAAGAACTTAATGAATGCTTGTTCATTGATTTCAAACCTTTGCTTTACTTAATTCAGAAAAGCATGACAGAACATGGACTAGGACTAGGCAAAAGCAAGAAGAAATCAAACAGTAATCCATATTCTTCAAATCACAGTATGTAGGACATTTCTTCTCACTATTATTATTAACCATGACTGTAATCCAGGAGAATAGTAGAAATATGGAAAGATTAATTTGTTGGTGAAGTAGTCAAGATAACTATGAGTATAGATATTCAAGAGGTAAAAGGAAAGTGATGGAACAGTAACTCACAGTATTAGTTGAACAGGTATTTTGTTGTTGGATTTTGTTTGTTTCCCTGATCTGATTGTAAGCTTTGAGAAGTTGTACAATGCCCACTGGGTCACACATCCTATTACTTGTGATTTTTTAGGAATGAAATAAAAATAGCTGTGGGTTAAGTTTATTTTTTTTAGTGTATATGTGTGTTTTTGTATGTATTTCAAATAGCCACTAAGTTATAAATACTATTAAGTGTTTGAACCTAACTACTCAACAAACAGAACTATCAAGTATTTCTTTTTTCCTAGGATACCATGGAAAAATTTCTGAGATACTAAGGACTTTATGAATTACCTAGGACCATCATGAAAAAAAAAATTGCTGAGATACTAAAGGGGCCAATAAACTGAAATGTTTGGGAACCTTGGAAGTAAAACTTTCTGTTGGCCTAGAAGGCTAATTATCCCTTGAGCTAGTGATAAAGGATACAAATAAATACAGATGTCTTATTATCCATATGTACTTCCAATTTTCTTTAGCTCACCAGGAAATAACAAGTTATAAATGACCCATTAGCAATTCTTTGGCTTGATCTTTGGACCCAAACTTTCCTTTTGCTGAGCTAACGACACCACTGGCTATCATCATCCCCTCATAGAATTTTTGTATAGCAGCAGAATTTTCCTTTTTTTTTTTTTTTTTTTTGCCAACCAGACATTGGGAACAATAAAAATCCAGGTGAGAAAGTGACCCTTTCAAAAGGAGAGGAAAATTAGATATCAGGGAAATTTTATTTTCTAACTTCTGAGATATTGCTACAAAACTACAGGAGTAAGAAAAATAAGATCAAATAGTACTTGACTGCAGCCCATTTAAATTACTTTTGAACAGATTCAGTGTATTCTGATAAAAGCTTTTAGGATTTTAGTACCTCCCTTAGAGAATGAGACTCATGGATTGCACAGCAAATGCATGATCAGATAAGCTGATTTAAGGCACTTTCAATACATTAGAGCAAACACAATGAGCTCCCTCCTTAAAGGAATCATTCTGGTCAAGCAATGTTTGACTTAGTTTCTCCTAAGTCTCAAATTCAGTCTGTAAAAATGATCACAATCCTTTATAGATATTTGTATTGTATCATTTGGAGTAATCATGACTCATGCATGCATTGTGAATTTCCCCAAATTGTAAGGTATTTATAAAACGGTATTCTGATTCTTTCATGTGGTAAAAAGTTCCACACATCAATGGCATATATTATGCAGTATCCTTTGCTTTTAGTAAATAACCTCAAAACATGATTTTAGGAATTATTTTTCCTTATGAGCAAAGGATTTCAAGGCTTGTCAGTGATAGCATTAACCCCCCAAACATGACTTTTTAAAATGACAAATGAATCTCTATTCATCCTCTTTTCATAGAATTCAGGCTAAGTAAAACTTCGAACTTTGGGGGGCGGCTAGGTGGTGCAGTGGATAAAGCACCGGCCCTGGATTCAGGAGGACCTGAGTTCAAATCCGACCTCAGACACTTGACACTTACTAGCTGTGTGACCCTGGGCAAATCACTTAAAGCCCATTGTCCCCCCAAAAAACAAACAAAAAAAAAACTTCGAATTTTTAAGCAACTCCCTATACACCTGGGTGGGTCATTGTATACTCTCATTTGTTATGTCTTATATCTGTTGGGGCCAAATTTATTATGGGGAGAGTTAATTGGGTGGCTAGCTGTAATACTGGGGTTCGGAAAATAAATAGAGATATCTAGTTCCAAAGTTTCCTCCCTTCCAAACTGCCTGTTTTTAGTTATTTCTCCCAGGCTAATAAGAAAGGAGATCAACAGCCTCTTTTCCACAAACAAACAAGGTTTTATTAGTAGGAATATAATTTATAACAAAGGTGAAGTTAATAGAGCCAGGCACAAGGGAGTACCTAGCTTATGATGATTCAGAAGTAGAAAAATGGAAAAAGAAATTCAAGGCTAAACAGATCAATGCAGTCTGGGTGTCTCCAAAGGGGAAACCACTTCTCCCCCGGAAATTCTATCACCAGCTATACCTCTCTATTCACAGGAAAGCCATTTTGGCACACAACACATTGTGGACTCAGTTAAGGAGGCCTGGATAGCACCAGGTATAACTAACAAAGCATCTAGAATCTGCTTGGACTGGTCTACATGTGAATCTTACAATAAACATGCCTTCAGGGCCAAAGTTTATGGAGGGCATCCTTTAGCATATACACCCTTTGAGCATCTAGAAATTGATTATAGCATAATGCGTAAGGTGGGACGTTATAAGGTCTGTCTTGTTATAGTTGAGGTGTTTCCCAGCCCCAAGCCACAGCTGTCTTTGTTGCCAAAACACTCCTTAAAGAGATTGTTACTTGCTTTGGCCCACCAGCCACTTGGGGTTGAAGGATGATACAGGCAACAATTTCTTCTCAATGTGCTCATCTAGGAGTCACTCATAGATATTCCCTCAGTGATGAACTCATCCTAAAGGGTACCTGGAGAGTTCATTTATATTTTGGATAACCAAAATTCAAAGTTAGACCAATCTAACAGATATTTGATAATTTACCTCAAGATGGAAGACTAGATATTTTCTGTGATGCTTGTGACCTCTTGAACCCCTACAAAATAAAAAATAAACAGGAGGCAAAATAATTTCAGCTCTCTCCATAGTCTCAGACATGAGGAACTCTAATGAAATATAAAACTTCAATGGTCTAATAACAGAGAAGACTAAACTCTAACCCCAAACCTACTCCCTCAGCATCTGCTTTCCCATCAGCTATCATGCTCTGGCTGGGTTATATAAGTCAACCCATGGCCTTACAACAGAACTAAATTCTGTCTCCTTTCTTTTTGCCCCTGCCATGGAAAACCAAAAGTTTGAAGCATCCACAAAACAATCAGTGTTGTGTGCTGCAACAGTATTCAGCTAGAGAACTTAATTGCAGAGGGAACCTGGGCAATAAAGTGTTCATTGATCAACCTGCCTGCCTGAAGCAAAAGGCCCAGCATACAACTGGGATTAGATATCCCTCCCATGCCCATAGAAGTCATTTAGGGCAAAGATTGAGGCTGTTGAAAATACATCTCTCTGTGTGGGAGAAGGCTGTGTTAGCTCTGATTCTAGCCTCCAAGGAAACCACAATAAAAGAGGAAAGAGTCATAAAGTGAGAAATAGGGAAATAGAAAAGGGCAAAGGCTTAAATTGTCAAAGGCCACAAGAAGATGAAAACTCATGTAAACACACAGAGAAAATATTAATAATAGAAGGGAATATAGCCTCCAGATCAGCTAAGTAAATATAGATATCTATGAATAAATATTACAAGGCAAAGAAAAATAAATCAATACATTATGAGTCAGAGGGTCCTGTGGATTCCCAAGAGAGCATGAAACCATAGTATAATGTTTCTAAATGTGTTAAAAGAAAAATGAGGATTTTGAAAGTGGACATTACAGCCTCTAAAGTAGAAATAATCAGCAGAATAGAAAAACTTGAATCTATTGTGACAAACCTCACCAAAGAAACATAATAGAAACTAAATGAGGGGGAATGCAAACAAATGGAAATTAAGGACAATCTGGAAGAAGAAAAAAGAGAATGTTAAAAGAAACCACCCAACAACTCACAGCCTATGCTTCTTTTGTGAGCAAGGTAGTCAATAACTAAATTATTGAGATTTTTTTCATTCAACAAACAGTAAACAGCTGCTGTGTATAAAGAATTCTGCTGCCAGTTACCAAAAGATAAGTAGATAGATAGATAGATAGATAGATAGATAGATAGATAGATAGATAGATAGATAGATAGATAGATAGATAGATAGATGATAGAATATCTCAAGGACACAGAAATGCCAGGAGAATGCTTTTCCACTACTCAGAGAATTTAAAATTTTAAATCCTTTCAGTTAGCAAAAGAGGGACATGCAGAGCTAGAGAAAAGCCTAGGGGGAAAGTGTAGGTGTTCTATTCAACTTCTGAGCCTGTGAAAAGTGCTAATGTTAGAAAATTTATTGATTATAAAGTGGGAAAATAAAGGACATTAAACTAATATTTAATTCTGATCCAACCTGGTGTCAATGAGACAGGTTTAAATTAGGGCCACTTACTTCAAATTAGTGATTAGGTAGTAAACCAAGCATCTGACCTATAAAGAGAGTAAGGGAATCCATGCACAAGACTAACATGTCCAAAATCTATCATCTATCTATCTATATCTCCAGATGTTCTCTAAAGCTGGCTGGAAACAAAAATGAAATACTGTTGGCCTTCAAGTCTGCATCCAGAATAGGATCATGTTGTACCTGTTTCCCAGAGCAGGGAGGTATACACTCAACCCCAAGATGCTTTCTTAGCTTCAAACAGTACTTGAGATGATCCTTCCTCTGCAGATCCCATGGTGATTGTCAGGAGCAAGCCATTATCCACTCTTTCTGCTTCAATTTATTTGCCTTGGGATCACTGAGCATAATAAGTTGTGGAGGGAGATTTAGAATATAGAACTGAGACATTTATTGATTTCCCCAAGGTTAGTTAATAAGGGAAATCAGAAGGATCTTATCTATGATGATAGGTGCTAAGTAGCTATTTGATCACAGATAGTGATCTATCAACAAAGTTATTATTGGGAAAGAAGAGAAATCCTTTCTAAGTTGGTTTTAGGGGTGAAAGGAAGAAGTAATTAACTCTTATATAGGTTAATGTCTATCGACGGCAATATTTGAAGAACTGCCAGAGAACTCACCCGCACTGTTCAGGACTCCATTATCCATTCAGACATCCAGGCTCATAACCTTGCTGGCATCCTCTTTTACTTGATGTCACTCACCCCACAAATCCAATCAGTTGACAAAGCTTGTCGTTTTGGTTTGGTTTTCTCTACAACAATTCTAAGATATACCCCTTTATCTCTACTTAATTATTACTTTACTTCAGTCCTTTGTCACCTCTCACGTGGACTGTTGCAATAGTCTATTAATTGATCTCCCTGTCAAGTCTCTTCCCACCCCAATTCATTCTGAACACAGCAACCAAAGTGATTTTCCTAAAGAGTATTTCTTCCTAAGTCGCCCTCCTTCCACAAACCCCAAACTCCTGCAGCTTCCTATTATCTCTAGAATCAAATATAGACTCCTCTGTCTGACATTTATAGTTCCACATAGCCTGGTTCCTTTCTAATTTTCATGGCCCCCTTAAATCAAGGGTTCTTAACCTGCAATCTGTGACCTTTAAAAATATATGTTGTCACCAGCATTTCAATAATATTGGTTCCCTTTGCATTCCCATGTGAAATTAAAGATATTATTCTGAGAAAGACTCTATAGGCTTCAGAACACTGATAAAGGGATCTATGACACACAGAAAAAGGTTAAGAACCCCTGCATTACATATGAATCCTCTTCACATAGTCTAATCATATTGCTTTAAGTGACATTACTCACATGCTAAGCTCTATCTCCTATCTCCATGTCCCCCGTCCCCCCCCCACCCGCCGCTGCTATGCTCCACATATCCCCGCACACCTCTTATTCTTAGAATCCTTGCCCTTCTTCAAGGTTAAGCACAAGTGCCAACTTCTGCAGGAGGCCTTTCCTGCCTCCCCAGCCAGTACCCTTTCCCCTCTAGGGTTACCTTCAACTCACTCTTAATGCTTCTTGTACGTGTTTATTTCTGTGTTGCCATCACCCCAATTGAAATGGGGAGCACTGAAATGTTCTAGAAAGACAGGTAGTGTGTTAAAATTAAATAAATTTATTTCCTATTTATATGCTTATGCTTGTTCATTGGGTGGGTGAAGTGCAGAGATCTATAGGCAATATACTTAAAAGGATGACATTCAAAGTTGAGGTGTGCTGAGCTGACGGAAAATTTGAGTTGTCATTCCACAATGGAGAATTGGAAATGTTCTCTCTAATTTGGGGGACAAGAGTCAGGAAAAATGTATCATGTCTTATAACAATGCACTCAACTCTTGGGTAGTTCTAAGTGTAAGGAAGTGAGATATATAGTAGATAGGTAGGTAGGTAGATGGATAGATTAGATAGATAGATGGATAGATAGATAGATGATAGATAGAAAGATAGATAGACAGATAGATGAACAGAAACAATGGGTTAAAGTTGCAAAGAGGCAGATTTAAGCCTATATATATTTTTTTCTTTCATATATGCTTAAATATATAGATTTAAATCTGCCTCTTTGCAATGTCATCTCCCATTGATTCTATTTATCCTTCTATTTAACATCAACATATGTTTGGTAGATAGCACACTGGAGTGGGCAATTCCAGGAGGTCAGAGGTTCCCTCACTCATCCCTAGCAGAAGAGGGAGTTTTCCAGATACACAACACATAAACACGTATACATGCCCACAAATAATACATAGTACATACAATCAAAATGTATAATATATTAATACACATATTAAAGTATGTGTGTATATATATGTATCATATTATCCAAATCTACTTCTTTGCAATTTCAACATACTTCTGCTGTCAAATAGATATACTGTTTTCCTTATGACAACCTTTCAGAAACTTAAAGAAAGTTATTTTTATGAAAGTCAATCAACCAGCATTTCAAAAGGTCCTGATATGTGCCAGGCCCTGTGCTGGTGATACAAATAAATGAAAAAAAGAAGTTCCTTCTCTTAGGAAGTTCACAATCTAATGGAGGAGAAAACATGCAAAAATCTATGGGCAAACAAGATATATAAATGATAAATTAAAGCTGATTTCAGAGAGAAAGCTCTACAATTAAGCAGGATGGTAAAATACTTCTTCCAGAAGATGGGGCTTTAGTGAAGACCTGAAGAAAACCAGGGAAGGTAGGAGGAGATGAAAAGGGAAAGCCAGCCAGACATGACAGACAGCCAGTGAAATCATTCAGATTCAGAAGTTGGGGTGCCTTCTTTTTTTTTTTAATCTTTTTTTTGGTGAGACAATTGGGGTTAAGTGACTTGCCCAGGGTCACACAGCTAGTGTCAATCATCTGAGGCTGGATTTGAACTCAGGTCCTCCTGAATCCAGGGCCAGTGCTCTATCCACTGTGCCACCTAGCTGCCCCTAGTTGGGGTGCCTTCTTTGAGGAACATTAAGACCAGTGTCATTAGATTGAAGATTCTATTGGAGGTAATTTAGACATAAGAAGACTTCATAGAAGGGGCAAGGTTACAAAGGGCATCAAAAGCCAAACAGAGGAATTGATATTTGATACTGGAAGTAATAGGGAGGCACGGAAGTTTATTGAATAGTGGGGGTGATATGGTCACACCTGTGTTTTAGAAAGATCAATTTGACAGCTGAGTGGAGAATGGGTAGGAGTGGAGAGAGACCTGAGGTAGGAAGAGATAGAATGTAAACTCCATGGGAGTAAAGATTTCCATGCTTTCGCTTTCTATGCGCAGTGTTTCATAAATACTAGGTACTTAATAAATGCTTGTGGCTTAATTTACCCTCTAAATCTCTTCTTCAGGATAATTCTGCAAGTCCCTTCAATTGATCTTCACATTATGCTCTTTTTTTCTTTATTTATCTCTCCTCTTTACTTTTTAACAGATGTTTAATTAGGTAAATTTATATGCTGACATTTTTTAAATTACCAATATCTTAAAACTGTAATTACATTTTTCCCCCAGAAGTTAATGTCACCACAAGAAATGACTAGCAAGTGCCTTCATTTTAAATTTGTAGTTTCCAGTGTTTCTCTCTGTCTCTCTCTATTTTTTAATACTGTGATGTTTAAAATCTAAATGTGTGCCCACCTTAAATTAAAAACTTTAGCACCAGTCTTTGGGCATTAAGCATGTATGAAAGCATACTAGGTATTCACGTGGAGTTCAAAAAGTTAAGAAAAGGCCTATCTAGCCTAAAGTTCCAGCCTGATATGGTTCTTCCTCAAGTACTCTGCCACGAGCCTGCTTCAACCATGAACTCCTCTCAAACTGAGTGTGGAAGCTTTTTATAGGTCTGGAGCAGAGGCAGTCCTTACACACTGCTTCAAGGTGATTGGTTGGCATTATCCAAATCCATTGCTTCACTGGACTTGTTGGTGGTCTCCTGTTGAGTTCAAAGTTCTTAGCTTCTGAGAACAATACCTCCTTAAGGGCCAGACAGGTGTGGTTACAATCTAATTAACATGAAGTAGGCTAATCAGCAAAGTCAATCATTCTCACTTAATTCAATCAGTTTAGATTAATCTCCAGGTGGGCATTTGAGTATCTGCCAAATCCCATTATTTTCTCACAATACCCTTGTATGTATACAAGATAGGCAATGTGGTACACTAAAGGAAATGTTGGTTTAATCCCTTAGTTTGAGACTATAATATTGCTTATGTAATCTTGTCCAAGTCATTTAACCTATTATATGTAAACAATAGTATCCTAGCTTCATGAGGTCAAGCTGATTTAACTGATAATTTCTTTCTTTCTTTCTTTCTTTCTTTCTTTCTTTCTTTCTTTCTTTCTTTCTTTCTTTCTTTCTTTCCTTCTTTCCTTCTTTCCTTCTTTCCTTCTTTCCTTCTTTCCTTCTTTCCTTCTTTCCTTCTTTCCTTCTTTCCTTCTTTCCTTCTTTCCTTCTTTCTTTCTTTCTTTCTTTCTTTCTTTCTTTCTTTCTTTCTTTCTTTCTTTCTTTCTTTCTTTCTTTCTTTCTTTTTTTGGTGAGGCAATTGGGGTTAAGTGACTTGCCCAGGGTCACACAGCTAGTAAGTGTGAAGTATCTGAGGCCGGATTTGAACTCAGGTCCTCCTGACTCCAGGGTGGGTGCTCTATCCACTGTGCCACCTAGCTTCCCCTAGTATAGCTCGTATGTTTTCTTTATTTTTTTCTTTTGTAGGACAATGAGGATTAAGTAATTTGCCCAGGGTCACACAGCTAGTAAGTGTTAAGTGTCTGAGGCCAGATTTGAACTCAGGTCCTCCTGATTCCAGGGTCGGTGCTTTATCCATTGTGCCACCTAGCTGCCCCTGATTCTTTTTTTTTTTTTTTTTGCAGGGCAATAGGGGTTAAGTGACTTGCCCATGGTCACACAGCTAGTAAGTGTCAAGTGTCTGAAGCCGGATTTGAACTCAGGTACTCCTGAATCCAGGGCCAGTGCTTTATCCTCTGCGCCATCTAGCTGCCCCGATAATTTCTTAATGTACTTTCTAGATATAAGAACAATTAATGTATAGATAGCCATACATTATTTAAGTCACATGGTTTTAGTGAGCTATATGCTTTGTATGCTGTAAAGTGCTATAGAAATGCTACACCATACATGTGCCAATATATAATCATGTTCCCTATTAAGTCCAACTAAAGCATTACTTCTTCTGTGAAGTCTTCCCAGTTCTCTCTCATTCAAAGTGATCAAGCACTTCCCTGAAATCCTCTAGAAATTGTGGAGGTCACCAACTTAGAATTTTTTTTTCACACTATAGAATTTTACATAAGAATGGACTTTAGAGATAATTTAGTCAATTATTTCCAGGTGAGGAAGCTGAAACTATGACTGCCAATTGATTTATGCATGCTTATTGTCCACCCATCTATACTAATCTCTACAAGTATGAAAAATATATTTATTTCTTTTATATACTCCATAGGGCCATTATATAGAGTATTACTTTATATGAAGTTGATGTTCAATAAATATTTTTATTTAAATGATTTTTTTAAATATATGTATTATTAAAATATTGTGTTTAGAAAACTGTCTCCTCTGAGACATTAATGAAGCTTTCCACAACCGTCACAGTTCACCGTGATATCTTCCTCCTCTGAATATCCACATACACTTATATTCTCAAACACAAACTTTAGTGCTTCAGATATTGCTTGTGTAGCTGGTACATGAAGTAGCCACATCCGCTGTATTGTCTTAGACCTCCTACATGGATGTCTGGACACCTACTCACTCTTTAAGCTAGCTCTCTAATTCCAATTTACTGTCACATTGCCAGAACTGTGTTCCCAGAGAAGGACCACCATGAAAGGTTTACATTAAAATTCTTTCAGTGAACTATGGATAACCCTGTTCTGGGAGAATGTATTCTTCCTCCTTTCTCTGTCTCTGTCTGTCTCTGTCTCTCTCTCTGTCTCTGTCTCTCTCTCTGCCCCCACCTTCATCCCACAAATGAGTTTCCATATAGAAAAATCCAGTCACTCACGATAATGATATTTTAGATCTTAGAATCATTTTATTAATAATAAGGCAAAAGAAATATCATAGTTATTCATATACTAAATCAAATGCAAGAATAATCAATACATCACAACCTCAGTCATACTCTTGCAATAATTCACTCAGTATCTGGAGGTGCGAGTAGTATAAACTTACAGAAATATTTCATGGAGGCGAATGAGAAAAGAAAGCCCATTTACTTGGGGCTTTTAAATTTTAAACTTCAGTGTCCTTTATCTCTTGGGAACTCTCCATAAAAATTCCTTGATAAAGGTTACTTCTCTGTTGAACATATGTCTCCACTGTTAACTGAGGTGATCCACATCACGTTTGACTAACATCTCACAGGGCATGCATGACACCTCAGCCATATTACACTGTCCTCTGGGTGACATCCTGTTCTTTGCTTCCAAGCTGTTGCTCTTCTCAGAAAATCTTATTCCTCCATAGCAACTGTAGAATACAAAACTTTTGAGCTTTCACCTTAGGCTGTGAGGCCTTGAAATCTGTTCTTTTATTTCTCTGTAGCAAAAGAGTAGGAGCCTCATGAGTAGGGAGTATGACAAGGTCTGTCGTGGTGTGTGGCTCAAAGGGAGGCAGAATAGAAGTTTCTAGCCTCTTCTGTTCCCAACCTTCTCCAAGAGAGGCTTTCATTACTGCCAGAAGGGAAAGCAGGAAGTTGGAGTCAGAGGTCATTCCTCTCCTCAGAGAAGGAGATCACACTGGGCTAGAGATATATCTATCTGCTTTCTTAAATATTGTTCATCATGAGGATGTGATTGAGTTTGAGCTAACTCTTGGTTACTTTGTCATTATAGATCTCAAGCTCTATATACAAGGTTTGACTCCTTTCCCACCTAATATGTTCCACAATGAATATACATAGCAAATAGTAAAGAAGCCAATTTATCAAAATCAGCAAAAGAGAAATCAGAGAAGGTATAAATCAGAGATAACATATCAGACATCACAGACTGAAGGAGCTTTCCCATGAGGAGTAAGGTAACTCAGCTCAAACAAGAGATACAGTCCTAGATCTCACCCAATAGGAAACTCCCTGAAATCTTTAGAGTAGCAAACTGGGAATAGGGGTGTGATGGAGGTGGTCCACTCCTCTTATGTCTTTCCAGAGTTTTTTCCTTTCTGTCCTTTGCAAGAATCAACTTGGACACGTCTAAAACCTATAAATGTACAGTATAAACACAAATACCAGTGCTTTTAAATAAGGGTTGCTTTTCTGGTGTCATAGACAATGAACCTTCTGTACTATTGAAATGAAACAAAATGAATGCACATTATTAGCACATTCACTAGACATAGCACTATACAGAACTTAACTGCTAGGATATCACAGTGACAATATACCTAAGTAGACACAGGCTATGACACTTCCACATTTCAAAAGTATAGGCATAAGAAGATCTATAAAACTGTGCATACCCTTTGATCCATACCACTTTTAGGTTTATATCCCAAAGAAATACCAAAAGAAAAGGGGGTGGGGGGGAAATGGCCTGTATGTACAGAAATATTTATAGCAGCTCTTTTTGTGCTAAGAATTGGAAATCAAAGGAATGCCCATCATTTGGGGAATGGCTGAACAAGCTGTGGTATATGATTGTAATGGAGTATTATTATGCTCTAAGAAATGATAAGAAGGATGATTTCAGAAGGGCCTAGAAAGACTTACATGAACTGATATATATCTATATATCTATATCTATCTATCTATCTATCTATCTATCTATCTATCTATCTATCTATCTATCTATCTATCTATCTATCTATCTATCTATCTATCTATGTGAAAATAACCAGGAGAACACCATACACAGTAACAGCAATATTGTTTGATGAAGAATTGTGAATGACTTAGTTATTCTCTTTTTTTTTTTTGGTGAGGCAATTGGGGTTAAGTGATGTGCCCAGGGTCACACAGCTAGTAAATGTTAAATGTCTGAGGCAGGATTTGAACTCAGGTCCTCCTGACTCCCGGGCCGGTGCTCTATCCACTGAGCCACCTAGCTGCCCCTGACTTAGTTATTCTCAACAATACAATGATCCAAAACAATCCCAAAGGACTGTTGATGAAACACACTATCCGCCTCCAAAGAAAGAACTGATATTGGTTGAACACAGACCGAAGCATGCTATTTTTTCCCTTTGTTTCTTTCTTTTATTCAAGTCTTCTTATGCAAAATGACAAATATGGAAATGATTTACCTAATTGCACATGTATAACCTATATCTAATTGCTTACCACTTTAATGAAAGGGAAGGGGAGAGAGAGAAGGAAAGCTATCATTTGGAACTCAAAACTTTAAATAAAAATGTTTAAATATATAAAAAAAGAAGTTTAGGCATATTCATAGTACACAGAAACCAATCCAAAGCAGTAAGCAGTGTTCAAATCCTAAACGGGTACTAATTACCCATGTGATCTTAAACATGTGATTTAATTTCTATGTTGCTCAATTTCCTCATTTATAAAATTGGGGAGCCAAAAGGCAATATGATAAAGGGGTTAGAGTGTGAGAGGTTGACTGAAGAAGAAGTAGCTTCACATCCTTTCTCAGGCACTTTCTGTGAGACCCTAGAAAAGTCATCAAACTTCTCAGCCTTCTCAATTGACACGATTGTTGCTAAGGCCCCTTCCATATCAAAATCTATGATACTATGAACCTATGCTTCTATAGCTTCTGAGATCCCTCTTAGTTCATCTGTGATTCTGTGATATGATAGATGATAATAGAGAAAGAAAGAAGGAAAGGAAGAAGGTAGGGAGAGAGGGAGAAAAGAATGGAAAGAAGGAAGGAGAAAAGAAAGAATAAAGGAAGGAAATTGGGCTTAATCAGTAGGTTCCATTCTCAAGGGGAGAGCGAGTGAGGAATTCCAGGGGTCAAGGTTAGAAAGGACCCTTGGTGATATGCAGTTCCTGTTCAAGGCTTGATTAGGAAATGTCTTGATTAAAAGATTTCTCAAAAAACCAAGAGAATTCTGAGAGTTCTATAACCAAATTTGGAGGAGAGTTGGAGATAATAAGACCATAAACTGGATATGTTCATAGTCTCATAACTTGCAATCAGATAAGATAGGAAAGTCTCTTGAAGGTCCATAAACCACCATCACCAAATATTTCAAGATTTGTTTCCATGCTGGCATGAGTTTAATTGGCTTGACTTAAAAATTTTCCAGCTAGGTCACTACAAAGACTTACTGGTGTGTTAGTCAACGCAGCCAGTCCTCATAAGTTGCTCTGATTATCTGGATAAGTGGGGGACTCAAACAGATTGAGGTAACCATGTTCACAGGCATAGAGTCAAGAGAACTAATCTTCCAAAGTTCAAACATGGCCTCAAACACTTAGTAGCTGTGTGACCTCAGGTAAGTCACTTAACCCTGTTTGCCTCTGTTTCCTCATCTGTAAAATGAGCTGGAGAAGAAAATGGCAAACCACTCCAGTATCTTTGTAGGAAAAAAAAAAGACAAATGTGGTCACAAATAGTCAGACTCAATTGAACAAGAGGAACTTGCTCATAACAACACATCTACTTTCAGAATCAGTACACAAACCCAGAACTTCTAACTTTAAGAACAAAGTTCTTTCCAGCATACCATGTTGATTTTTTTCTGGTCACTCCAGGTATAACTGCCCAAAATCTGTCACTGTATCATTTATTCAAGCCTATTTTTTTCCTTTCTGGGCCCTACGTTCTTTCTTTTCCTGATCTCTGATCACAAAGGAAAACTTGTGCTTGTATCTCATCACTTTAGAGTCTTGTTCTATGTTGGAGGACATAGTAATAATCTGACAAATCACTGAGATATTATTTGAATGGGAACCAAAGGACAGGAGCTTAAATACTACCTTTGTTGTTCAGTATTTGTATGGCCTTTGACAAGTCACTTCATCTTTCTGGTCCTCAGTTTCTTCAACTGTAAAAGGAGGGCTTAAAGTAGAAGATTTCTAAGGGTCCTTTCTGGTCTCATGTTCTTTTATTCTTATTCCACAATAATATATTATAGGTATAAAAGGTTTAAAGCTGCATCCTCCCAATGCCTGAGATCGAAGGTGAATTTTTAGCTGCCCTGGCAGGGAAGTAGGGAGCATATATTTAGAATGGGATATTTTTTCCTTAATCACTTTGACAGTAGCTGATATGGTTTGATTTGAGGGTGACAAGAAGGCCTTACTTACATTTTGAAATAACTATTCTTTACCTCATCTCTACTGCCTGCTTCTCCTCTCTACTGACACCATGTAGGATGTCTTCACCCCCTACAAGTCATGTCCCCAGAAATCCCTTTTTCCAGAAAGCATAATCAGTGGCCTGGCATCCAGGTGACTTACTCAGTTCATTAGGCAGATGAATCCATTTCTGCTATGGATTCTAAATTTCTCCTACCTGAGGACTTGAAAACTTATCAGCACCTTGAAAGGACAGATGACAGATCTCTCTTCTTTGCATTGCTTTTGTTCAGTCTTTGTCATGTTTGACTCTTTGTAACCCCATAGACATGCCAATGCTGTCCATGGGGTTTTCTTGGCAAAGATACTGGAGTGGTTTGCCATTTCCTTTTCCAGTAGATTAAGGGAGAGGTTAAGAGACTTGCCCAGATTCACACAGCTAGTGTCTGAGGCCAAATTTGGATTCAGATCTTCCTGACTCCGGACCCAGTCCTCTGTCCTTTGAGCCACATAGCTGCCTTATGTTTTTGCATTGAGACAGTTCCAAATCACTCATACTCTTTATTGGAGACATACTAACAGCACTAAGATTCTTTATATTTTGTAAAAACACCTGGAGGCAATATGGATGGTGTCTTTATATATATCCATCTACTGGCTAATGTTCCTCAGTGATCAATAAATTAATAGAATTTGCCTATGTTGCACATCTGTTCTCAATTCTGTGGTTTGTTTCTTTAAGTATCACCATCAAAGGCTATTAGAATTCAATTAAAATTGCTTGTTTTCTGTTCCTTTGGTAATCTCTGTTACAAGAAACAATTTGTTGAAAGAAGGAAGGAATGTATTTAGAATTGAAGTTTTAAAAAAAGACAGATATTTTTAAATAAGATTGTCATGGGGAAAAATGGTGGGGGTCTTTAGATATTCCTGTGTAAAGAATTACACTGTCACATACAGTCCATTTAGGATGAAAATGGTCTTTTTTTTTGGGGGGGGGGACACTAGAGAAAGTGACAGAGTAGGAAGTCGAAGACTTCATCCCAGAGGGAGAAGGCGGTTTAGAAACATTCTCCTCCCAGAACAGAAAGATGGCAAAAGCTTTTATAGAGGATAGAGGGAGTGACCACCTGAAAGAGGAAAGTTGCTTGTCATGTTCCTGAGAGTCAGGGGGATTTTTTTGAAACCATGGTCCTGACCTCTATGTTATCTCTGTCTCCTGGATTCCATCAGGTAGCAGCCATGCTTAACTGACTTTCCTGCTATAGAATTTTATCTCCCCTTACTTCTTAGGTGCGTCTATCTTGATATCTAGTTGGTCAACCTAAACTTTAATACTCCCTTGATTCCTTGATTTGTCTGCCCTGTTATCTGGTCATCTTTGGTTTTGCATTTCACTTCTTCTGAGTTATCATAAACCCCATGTCAAGATTAAAGAATAATTTAACAAACATTTTTATTTACTGTTATGTGAAAAGTGCTGAGAAATATTCCTCTCGAGGTTGTACTCCATATTCTCTCTAACATGACAAAGAAACCTCCTCTTCGTGGAAAATCACTGTACTCCTGACATTCATACAATAGAAATACTTTCTGCCTTGCTGCTTCTCTCCCTCTTATTGTTTGGCTCCTCTCAGATCCCCCTCACCCCCCCCCCCACATACACATACACACACTTTTTTTCTTTGTTTTGTTTTGTTTTGGTTTTGGTGGGGCAATAAGTGTCAAGTATCTGAGGCCAGACTTGAACTCAGGTTCTCCTGAATCCAGGGCCAGTGCTTTATCAACTGTGCCACTTAGCTGCCCCATACACACACTTTTTTTAAAAGAGGATAGGAAGGTCAGTAATTCCTTTCCAATCTGCATTCCTGAATCTGCAGACTTTCTTTCATTCCTGTGATCCCAAGTACCTTCATCTTTTCATCTCATTTCCTCCTCCATTTTCAGTTTTCTTTTCTGTATTATCTCTTCCCCCTGCCCATTAGAAGGTAAGCTCTTTGAGGACAGGTACTTTCTCACTCACCACTCTTTTCAGCTGCCTTTTATGTGTTAACTTCACCTCATTAGAAGGTAAGCTTCTGTATTTCTTGTATTTGGACATCTTGTGCTTAGCGCAATGCCTGGTACACAATAAGCAATTAGTAAATAAGTATTGGCTTGAATAAAAAGAAGTAACAATCAGAAATAGGAAATGCCCACAATTAAGTATGGGAAAGGCAAATTCAAGATCCAGACAAAGTGCACCAAGAAAATCTGTGGGAAAGACCAGTGGTTTTCTTAATATATTTTAAAATATTACCATTAATATTAAAAATAAAATACATACTACCATAAAACTGTATTGCTAACCTCAACTGACACCATATTCATATTCTAGTAATGATACCAATATCTTCCACTTTGATACATGCCAATAAGGTGAAAAAAGAAGTTATTAGCATAAATGTAATATCAATTTGCAGGTTGTAAAATATTAGAACTGATATTAGTTAAATCATTTTAGTAATTTGGGGATCACAAGAGAAATTTCATGAAGTGAGTACCTTTCTAGCCCCAAGAAATACCTTCTATGTCATCTTTTTCTCCCAGAAATACTTGCCATATCATCTTCTTTTTCTCCCCACATTGAATGGGAAATGACAGAATCATAGTTCTTTCTGTGTTGGAAGGGAGAGTAAATGATATCTTTGGATCTGACTCCATCATATAGAAGAGGACATTAAGGCCAAGAAAAGTGAAGTGACTTGCTCAAGTGAAGTGTTATGGAATAAAATCAACCATCAGGTTAGCTGGTTAAATGACTCATTATTTTATTAAAACATCTGGCAAACTGTGGAACAGATTCTTTAGAAGGTAACTCCAAAGCATAAGGGTTCTAAGTTTCTTTTACACCTTAAGCAAATAGAAAGGGAAAACATTTTATATGAGGTCCAAACTTACATGAGTATCAAAATAGAGACATTATCATTGCTGAAACAAATGGTAGGAATAAGGTTAGGTGATGACAAGCACTTATGGTTCCCTTATGGTCGCTAAGTTTAAACTAGCGTTAATAATCGGTTAACAACTTGGGGTTACCATAGAAATTTGTGATTATAGAGACAATGGAGAGAAAATAGCATATGTGTTTCATTCCTCCAATGATAATAGACTACAGTTTTGAAGTGGGCACTTGAACTAAACTAGATTCTACATAGAACATCAGTTAATAGCAGAGCAAGTGCCTAAAACACAGATTTCTGAATTCCCAGTTTAATGTTCCTTCTACTATAGAATGCTACTCCATATATGCAAAGAGGGGCATCAAATGTCAAATACTCAAATTATCCCTAAGCAAAATTGAAAATTTTATTGAGGTTTTAAATGACAATAAAAGACTCATGGATGGTTTTCAAGCATTCAACTTAAAAGATATACATTGATTATCTACAGTGTGTAAGACATTGCATACAAAGAACCAGAAGAAATTGATGTCCTATAACATTGTTACAATGTAAAGAAATAAACTATACCTGATTTCCATGAGTCAACTAATGGATTATACAAATAGCAAATATTATAAGAGTACAAAATTGGTGCAGATATTATTTTATACTAAGATGGGCTGGGAAAGGCTCACAGAGAAGGTAATGCTTTAATTTCACACAGACGGATAGGTAGAGTCGAATTAATATAAAACTGAGTTTGAAAACACCCTGTTTGAGCTCTGATATTTTGACTAAGAAAAATTTTTGATTGAATCACACAAACAGAACTGGCTATGACCAGGGTCTATTTACCTCCTGGAATTAACTAATATGTGAGAGGTAGGGTCACATCCTAACAATTTGTAGAAATGGAATAATCTCTCTCAGAATTGGAGGAAAAGATTCTGAGCATATGAATTCAAGATGCTGGAGTAGGCATGACATTTTCAGTACATGTTTAAGGACCAAATGGAGAACTGAGTTGTGAAAGAAAAGAACAATATTGAGGAGAGTAGTCATTGGCTCTATGAGGAGAAGACTCAGGATGAGGAAGGTCATAAGGAAAGGCTAACTTTTCCCTCAATTTTTTTTCCTGATGCCTTTTTCTTATCCATAGATGTTATAACATGCTGTTTCATTACCTAAACCCTTCCTAAAACTGGATTTACCATCAAAGAGACCAGTTTAAATAGAGAACCTAGATTCCACCTAGGTCTTAGGAATTTTCATAACTGATGGCTCATAAATATTGTGCTTGAATTCAGAACTTTTCATATAAAATAATTCCATATAGCTGAAGAAAAGGAAATAAGGTAGACCTTAGGTGATCTTATTTTGTGACAAGACTTGAAACAAGCTAATTATTGCAGTGAAGTGTTACTTTGGACATAAAGGATTGAAAAAGGCAATTTAATTCTGACCTTTACTAGCTTTGTAAAACCAGAGGCAAGTCACTTAACCTCTTTCTTTTATTTTAATATATTTTATTTATTTTGTTAAATATTTACCAATTACATGTATTTTTAAAACTTTTTTTAAATTTTGAGTTTGATTATTTTAATGGTTATTACTTTGTAATAAAATTTGAAATCTGCTACTGTTAGGTTTCATTCCTTCATATTTTCTTTTTTGTTTATCCTCTTTCTATTATTGAACTCTTTTTTCTCCAGAGCAATTTTATTATTATTTTTTCTAGCTCTATAAAATTAATTTTGTTAGTCTGATTGGTATGGCACTAAATAAGTAAATTAACCTAGGTAGAATTGTCATTTTTATTATATAGGCTTGGCCTAGACATGATGAATTATTATTTATCTTTTAATGTGAAAGTTGCTAAATCTTAAATGATCATGACTGTGGCTCTGCAATATTTTAATGGTTTCTTTTTGGCGGTGTGAAGTATTTTCTCTTTGACATGAAGCTCTAGAATTCAGCCATGATATTTATAGTTTTCATTTGGGGATCTCTTTTACATTATCAGTAGATTCTTTCTATTTCTATTTTACCCTATGCTTCTAGTATATTTGAGCAGTTTTCCTAGATAATTTCATGAAATATGATATCTAAGCTCTTTCTTTGATCATGGCCTTCAGGTGGTCCAAGAATTCTTAAATTCACCATGATATATTATTTTCTAGGTCTGTTGTTTTTCCAAGGAAACATTTCACATTTTTAAATATTTTTTCCTTCTTCTGATTTTGTTTTATTGTTTCTTGATGTCTTATGGAGACATTAGGTTCTCCTCACCGAATTTTAATTTTTAAGCAATTATTTTCTTTCATGAGCTTTTGTACCTCTTCTTACCTTTGGCTAATTCTGTTTTTTTTTAAATATTATTTTTACTCAGTATTTTTGTGTCTCTTTTTCCAAGAAGTTAATTGTCTTTTCCTAATTTTCTTCTCTTACTCTCATTTATTTACATATTTTTTACTCTATGACTCTCATTTGATTTTGAAAATAAAATGTTACCTCTTCTAACAATTCTTGTTGGCCTTCTGTCCTCTTCATTTTTTTCCCCTTTGAGCTATTTTACCTTCATTACCTTCTTCAGAATTTGTGTTGATTTTCTCTATCACCATAGTAGGTCCTTTTTTGATTGTTTGCTCATTTTTTTTTTTTTGCAGCCTATTTATTGACTTTGGGTTTATATTAAAGTTGGACACTGTTCCAGGCATGGTTGGGGAAGTGTTGTCCCAAGTTTCAGAATTTTTTGCAGTGCTATCTTCAGAGCTAATTTTGGGGAGGGAAAGATTTTGGTGTTTTCAAGGTGGTGTGATTTAGGGAGAGGTATGGACACTGCTTTTGTGGTCTATGGGTTAGTTCTTACCAGGGAATGGCCCTTTATCTCTGAGATCTCAAGTAATATGCTTCCTCAGCTCCTGTTCCCTCTTGAATGAAAGTGTTCTTCTCTGCCTTTGAACTGTTACCCACAAGTGGGTACAGGCAATGCACTTGCCAAACACCTTCTAGTCCTGAGTCCAGTGCTATCACAGGGATCCCTTGTAATCTCTTTCCAACAAGTAGCCAGGTCACCTTACCAGCTCTGTCTTGAGAACTCACAAGCTGCTTCCATTTTTGTCACCACCACTGGTGTTGTGTCCACATAGGCTCTGGGCCACCTGCCATGCCCATGTTACACATCTTTCATTCAAACTTCCAAAGTTGTCTTGGGTTTGAAGAATGTCCGACTCTGAATTTTTCTTAGCTCTGCCACTCCACATTTCAACTTGAGGTATTATTTTAAAGCAATTTATAAAATTTCCAGTACTATGTGAATATGAATTATTATTTATTCCAGGGGATGGGAAAGATATGAACAATGGTATCGATATTGGAAAGGCTGAGTCATGTTCCAGAGAAAGGAATGGAAAAAGTCTAACCCAAAAGATGGCTAATAAAGAGGACTGGTGGGAAATAAAACTGGAAGAGTACAATACACGCAGATTTCCAAAATCTATATTCTACATGGAGAAAAGTTTAGAAAATAAAATAATCCAACAGAAATCCCCCCACACACACACACACACAGAGCACAAAGGAATTATGAACAAAATCATAGCCACAGTAATGCAAGTTACAGATAGTTAGAATTCTTACCTATGTTCCTATTAGTCTAAACCGGAATCCTCACCCCAGGATTCTACACCTTGAAGATAGAAATGTCGATTGGAGGGCAATTGTCTCTTATGAATTTTACCAATGTGTGACAATTACCCAAACTCCAAGGCTGAGAAGCAGTCCTGCTGTGAAAATTTCCAGTGCTCAATAGCCCTCAAAATTTCTCATTTGTTACCTAGGGTGTGATGGAGAGCTAACTTGGGAAGAGGGAAGGAAGGAAGAGACTTACTTGGCAGCCCTTTGAAAGGTACAGCTTGTACTAGTATTGTACTAGTATTAGTTTCCATTCTTTTCAAGGATCCTCACTCACTCTGTGTAGTTTTCTTTACACAGCTGGCAGTTTTGCACACTTATCAGAGTATTTGTAGTTATGATACTGTTAGTGTGTCTGACTGTAATCTAAAGCATACTCAAGATGACCATAAAGTAACACCATATTTTATACTCTACCCTTTTGTTTCTCTTATCTATTTCCATGTCTGTCTCTTCATCTCTCGCATTCTCTCTCTCTTTTTCATACACATACATAGATATACATACCAGAACACATATATACTAATGAGTATTTCTATTCTTGAAAATATTCAATTTGTTACTTCATATTAATCTAATGTCAGTAATCAAAATATTTCTTGGATTGCCTTTTGGTTTGGCCATTAAAACCAGTTTTGGAGTCTCCCAATAAAATGAATAACCTTACATTAAGGTCACATTTTTTTTTATCCAAAATACTATTCCCCATTATAATTATACACCACATTCTCCAGAATTGACTGTGAAAAATTGTTAGCTATTTTCAAACATCAAACACTCTCAAAAATGCAAGTGTTCCACCACTGAGGTAAAGAAAAAACCCTACTATATAGCCACCCACATACTCGTTGGCAAGTCCAAAGATAGAGAGGTCCAGAAAAGCTTTAAGCTCTGGTAGCATCATTGATATAGGTTTCCAAGCTGATTTTATTGAACAGGGAAATATTTGGTTTTACAAATTCTGTTTATGTATTTTTTAATGTCACAGTGGGAAGAAAACATGATTTAATGGATAAGACACTAGACCTGAAGTCAAAAGGACTAACTCAAATTTTGCCTCAGGCAGTTACTAGTTGTGTGCCCTGGCCAAGTCATTCTACTTCTCTTTAACTTAGTTTCCTCTTTCACAGAGCATCAGAGGGATGGTTGGACCCTAAGACCTCTAAGATGTCATCTAGCTCTAAATCTATAATCTTCTTTCATAGTCCTTTCCCATATAAGTGTATTGACTTGGAGATTATCCATACTTCTTTTCCATTCATGTGGATGATGAAAGCTGTCTAAGCCTTCTATAGGGAATTACAATGTCGTTTAGAATATGCAAAATATGTCCTGCCAACTATCATGGATTTCACTACCCATCTCCTTTTCCATGCTATTGCAATAGCCAACACTGCAATCACCCCCTTGGAGCTAAAAGGAGTCTTGTCTTTAAAGGCCATGAGTCCTGGTTCAGTTTATCCATAAGCAGCATCATCTTTAGCAACAAAATCAAGGGAAATATGAGCTCTTTTCAGAGAGACAGAGCATCCATCCAATATATACAGTATTAAAAAGATAAAATCAGAAGAAATTAAAGAGCATTTCAAAAAGAAGGAGCTTTGGACATGAATAAAGGCAGCTGTCCAAACAGTTCACATTAGAAACAAATCACCATACCCATGTCTACACACATAAATTTTTAGGATTGGTATAGTACAGGTTTTACAATTTTCTCAAGTTATAGGAACCTCATTTCCCAAAGGTCTGGGAGAATCTCCTCTTGTAATAGCCTCAATTCTTGAAAGCTGGGAATGAGTTGAAGGCCACAATATATATGTAGTTGAATGAGGATTCAGTCTAAAAATGACAGCTTAATTTGGAGTAAACAACCTAATTTAGCAATCAAAAGATGTGGATTCCAGTCTCAGTTCTGCCAGTATATATGTGATCACATAAATTCTCATAGACTCAGTTTCCTCATCTCCTAAAGGATATTTTCTGAACATAATACATGCTCAGCTTTATTTTCCCAGGTGGTTGTGAGGGTTAAATAATGCAATAAATTTGAAAGCATTTAGGAAGTCTGTGTAGTAGAAAAAGACCTGGCCTTGGAGTCAGGAAGACCTTGGTTCAATTTCTGCCATTATTGCATTTGTCTATTATACTGAGCAGGTCATTTAATTTTTCAGTACCCTAGGAAACTCTGCAAAACTATCTACTGCAGACATCGTCAGGAGTTGCATAAACCAGTGAAATCAAAAGTTCCGCCCCTCCTCTCTCCACCCCCCAAAGAATCCAAATGCAAATTACTATTAATCACATCTTGATGCAATAAATAGACATCAACCTTCCATAACACTCATATGGTGCTTATTATCCAGTTTTTCACATAGGAATTATTTTTGTAATATTAACTTCCTAACTAGATTGTAAACTTGAAGAAAGCAAGGACTAGAGAGAACCATAGAGTCCTATCTAATCCTCTGACATTCTAGCACAATGATTTGCACATAACAGTTCTTTGATAAATATTTGCTGATTGATTAATTGAAAATTTAAACCCATAATACCCGTGCTTTTGATAAAGAAACATAGGAATTAAAATGTAACAATCTGGAGATCTGTTTCTGATTTAAAGAGAGGTGCCCACCCAGAATTACTTCTGAATTGAGAATGCAAACACCTGACTCTTCATTACATTTTTCTAAAACAGTCACCTCTTAAGATCACAAAGGTAACCAATACAACTTGAGGAGTTATGGTGACTAAAAGAAATACCTTGGGTCTCCACTATTGCAATCTATCAATTTCAAGGAAAATGGTTTATTACGACAGAGCCACTACAGAATTTCAATTCCCCAAAGCTACCTAAGATTGGGCACGTAGGTTTCTGGGGCCTGGGAAAGTTCACAGTGGACTGAACAATGAACCATTTCTTTGGATGAAAAGTAACAAGGTTCCACTGGGGAAAAGGCAGAAGAGAAAGCCTCTATTTACAGGGAACCTTAAAATAATCACTGTTTCTAAGTGCTTTGGGGAAGATACAATAGGGGTTGACAACAACCATTTCTTTCAGGTAGTAATAGGTCAGGGAGATGGATATGGAGAAGAAAATACAATGTGAGAATATCTATCCTCATTTGCTGTTTGGCTTTTCCATTTTCAAGAGGACTAGCTATCATCACATTCCTTACAAACTCTACTTTCCTTTCAGCCTAGCAAAGACTAAAAAGAGGGGGAGGAAAATGGTCTTACTGGAACATCTTGTGTCTCACTCCCTGCATCTCTGACCTCAGAATCAAGTCAACAAACTTTCATCATGAACTTACTAAGTGCCAGGAACTGTGCTAAATGCTAGAGATTTTAAAAAAAGAAACAAAACCAATTTCTGCTCTCAAGGACCTCATGGAATCCTATATTTGCAGGATTTAGCATCCCAATAACCATTTAACAAATTAATAGTCAGATTAACTTTTTTTTTGGGGGGGGGACAGGTCAATGTGGGTTAAGTGACTTTCCCAGGGTCACACATCTAGTAAGCGTCAAGTGTCTGAGGCTGGATTTGAACTCAAGTCTTCCTGAATCCAGGGCTGCTGCTTTATCCACTGCGCCACCTAGCTGCCCACCAGATTAACTTTTACAGATGATTTTTTTTCTTATTCTAAAGGTATAGCAAGACCAAGTGAGCAAACACCTCCCCAATACCTTGAGGCATAATTCCCCCCATGCTACTACCTCCTTTGCTGGTATTGAAGAAGGGGAGAGGAATTAGGCTGACAGTTTAATTTGATTTGATTTGATTTAATTCCTATATAAGATTAGTCCTCCTAAATTCAAGTCCAAAACTGCCCCTTTCCCCCTGCCCCCTGTCCCCTGCTTCTAGCTTTTCAGGGCTTACCTGATGCATCAGTTATAACTAGAACATTCAGCCTGGAACTTAGGTACAAGGTCCCCATGGCTTGAGCTCCCCGGTCTGGGACTAATTCCCTGCAATTAGAACTAAAAAGGTTAAATTAAACAGACCAAAACCCCAAACCTATTTTTGAAGCCACATTGCTTAAAATGTGGGAGGTGGCCCTTGAACTTACTCACTACATGGTGTCACTTGCTACAAATCAGTAAGTCCTTCACCACTGAACACTACAGGAAAAGAAACCAACTCTGCATCAGTTGGGTAGATTTTAAAGACACAGGCAAGTCCAACTATGCAGCTGATAAAAAAGAGCTGCTCTCAATCACTTAAAGGCCATTTCAGAAAGTCCACTTATAAGTCAGGTCCCCTAACTCACAAAATCAGGTCTCTGCCATCTCCCACATGGATTCTTTCATTTTAGATATTCTGGACATGTGCCAAAACCCATTATAGCAGTTTGCAATTCCCACTTGCAAAAGGTATAATATTTGGCTTGCTATTTTGCTATTCTACATGCATGTGAGGATTGTCCTCCAGGGCCTTATTCTTCCTATAGATTGGCAAAAACTATATTGAACAAGAGGGTGAGAGCAAAGGTTCTGCTAGAATAACATAATGTCTCATCACTTGAGCTTTTACCCTGAATAAGGTCAACAAGCATCAGTTAGGCACCTACTATACATCAGGTACTGTGCTATGCACCCAAGATACAAAGGCCCAAGTAAGAGGGTTAAAAACCTTTGGCTCTCCAGAAGCTCACAGTATCTTAACCATTTGAGGAACTTTGGATAGCTTCAATCTTAGAAGGTGATTACAAAATCTTAGGAAATTCATTGATTTAGGTGCCTTTAAATATTCTGTAGTACTCATAATTAGTGAAAAGTATTGGGTTTTATACCAGAAAACCTGGATCAAAACCTCATCTCTGCTGCTTGAGTATCTTTAAAGAAGTGACAACTTCTCTTACATTGAGTTTCATAAGCTATAAAATGAGGAAGTTAGACTTTATCTCCAAGTTCTCTTCCAGCTATCTATATATACTAAAATCTTCAGTGAAAGAAGACAGCTGCTTCTATCCCAATCCCTACTCTCTAGTTTTAGGAATTAATATCCTAGGGAAGATGGTGTTGTAAAAAAGATAATGGAATTGGAAGAAAAACCCCTGGGTCCAAATCTAGCTTCTGAGTTAACAGAAAAAGAGCCAGCTTCAGAGTCAAGAATATCTGGGTTCTAAATCTGCTTCTGATCCATATTAGCTAAGTAATTCTGGGAAAGTCTCAACCCCACAGTGCCTAATGCAACATTCTAAGACTAACCCTTATAAGAAGGTTTGCTAAGATGCGTCATTAATAAGAGTTTCATCATCTGGAAGTTTCTCTTATCAAGGAAATCACAGGTCTAGTCTGAGTTCCTATCATTTTAGGCAACTTACTTCTCTCCAGCCCTCAGTTTTCTCATCTGCAAAATGTGGACAATGATACCTGTAGGGCCTACTTTAAAGGGTTATTGTGAGGGTCAAATGAGAAAACATATGAAAAATATTATGAAAAACATTATTATTTTAATACTCTAGGCAGCTTTCACACACATGGAGGATGGATCAGATAAACAGAGGGGGAATCATACTAAAAGTATGTAACATTTTAAAAAATGCTATTAAATAAATGATACTAAAAAGTAAATAAATAGATAAACAAATAGATGAAATAATAAACAAAAAGAACTGCAAAATGGCTCCCCAAATTTGCCAGCTAAAGATATAGAATTCCAATCTCCTTTTCCCACAAATCCACAATTAAGGATTAATATCAAATAAGTTAAAATGGAACTATCACTGCATAAAAGAGCAGTTATAACCTATAATTCAATTCAGCCAGTCAACTAGCATTTGTCAAATGCCTATTATGTGGTAGACATTGACAAGGAGCTGACAGTCTAATGGGGAGACAACATACAAATAACTATGTAGAAACAAGATATACAAGATATTTGAGAGAAACCATTAAGATTAAGGAGGACTAGAAAAGACTTCTTACATAAGATGGGGCTTCAGCTGAGACTGGAAGAAAGCTACTAATAGTAGGAGGTAAAATTGAAGAGGGAAAGAATTCTTGGTGTGAAGGACAGTAGATGGAGTTTCTTTTGTGAAGCAAAGAGGCCATTATTACTAGATTGCAAATTGAACACATTGAGGCAAATAATGTACAAGAAGACTGGAAATGTAGGAAAAACCTGGGTTATGGAATATTTTATAAGCCAAACAAAGGCTTTTATATTTTATTCTGAAGGCATTTGAGAACCACTAGAGTTGATTGAATAGGGAGGTGACATGGTCAGACCTGTGTTTATTTTTGATGAATTTGACAGCTGAATGGATGATGAATTGAACTGGGGAGAAACTTAGATCAGGGAACTCAACAAGCAGACTATTGCAATAGTCCAAAGGTGAGATTGGAAGGGCCAATAACAACATGATTGCAATGTCAAAGGAGAGAAGGAGACAGTTTTTCTTCCTTTCTTTGTTTTTAGTAATATTTTATTTTTCCCCAATTACATTTGAAATAATTTAAATTTTTTTCTAAAGTTTTGATCCAAAATCAATCATTTCCTCCCTACCTCCCAGACCTTGAGTCAGTAAGAAATCTGATAAACTTTATACATGTGAAATCATGTATAAATCTGTATTAGTCATTTTGTGGAAGAACATTCAGAAAAATAAAAAGGAGGGAAGGAAGGAAGAAGGGAAGGAAGATAAATGGGATGCTTTTGTCTGTATTCAGATACCAATATTTCTTTCTTTCAAGGTAGGTAGCAATTTTCATCATGAGTTCTTTAGGATTGTCTTGAATCATTGTATTGCTGAAAATATCTGAGTCATTCGCTCTTGTTCATGATACAGTATTGCTGTTACTTGTACAATGTTCTCCTGGTTCTGCTTATTCCACTCTGCATCAGTTCATATAAGTCTTTAGAGGTTTTGTTCCAAAATCATTCTGCTCATCATTTCTTATAGCATGATAATATTTTACTGTAATCATATATCTAAACTCTTTCAGCTATTCTCTAATTGATAGGCACCCCCTTAGTTTCTAATTCTTAGCCAGCACAAAAAGAGCTGCTATAAATACTTTTTTTAATAAATAGGTCCTTTTGTGAGGGTATTTTCAAGAGATAGGATTTGACAGCAGATTAGGTACCTAATTGTGAGCTTGAGTGACTGGGAAGATGGTGGTAGCCTTAAGAGTAAAAGAGTATTTACTAAATGCCTTCTAAGTGCTAGGAGATACAGTGACAAAGGAGCTTAATCTTACTAGGGGAAAAGAAATGCAAAATGTATGCAAAGTAATTTGGAGGAAGAATGGGAAGAAATTTAATTTCTAGGAGAATTAGAAAGGGTCTCCACTATTAGGTGGCATCTGAATAGAGCCTTATAGGGAGCAAAGGCTTCCAAAAGATGAAGGTATGGTGGGTAAACTTTTCAGATATGGGGGCCCATTTTGTGCAAAGGCATGAAGCAAGGAATAGAATATCATGCATCAGTAATAGCAGGTAATGGCTGCAACATAGGGTACTGATAGAGGGCAATGTGAAATCAGTCTAGTTTAAGTGTAGGTTAGAAAGAGACTGTGAATGGCTTTAAATACCAAAAAAGAAAGAGGTGAACATTTTATTATAGAAGCAATAGGAAAATATTGAAGAAAGTTTCATTTCATGAAAGGATCAGAAGACTGACTGAAAAGCTTTGAGGAGATAGCAGATAGAAAGGAAGGAGGTATCAAGCATAGAAAATTATTTTGAGTTTGGCAATAAAAGGGAGGAGAAATTGGGATGATACCTGGATAGACTAAAAGATAGGGCAACATCTCCAAATACACATGTGGGGCTTGTGTTTTATCATGAAATTTCTTTCTCTTTTTAAAACACATTCATTCATTCATCCATTCATCAAGCATTCATGAAGCCTTTTGTGTAGAGTTCTGTGCTAGCAACTAGTGTCATTACATTTTTTCTTCCTTATTCTTTTTTTTTTTCTGTCTTTGGCATCTTTATCATTAACTTAACATTTTTTCTAAATCTCAAGTCTCCTTGGCCTTCTTAAATAAGTAAATAAAATCCCTCCATTGTAACAAATGAGCGTAGTCAATCATAATTAATTTAAACATTGGCCAGGTTTGAAAAACATCTGTTTTATTCTTTATCTCTGGTCCATAACTACTTTACCAAGATGTAGGAAGCATGTGTCATCAACCTTCTTCTGAACTCATGTTTAACCATTACATTTGTCATACATTTTCCATGATTAACATGAAAAAATATCACTTAGAATAGGATCCATGCCTTATATGTACTTTATACTTCCCCCAATTATGATTTCAGGGTTCAGGAAATAGTAAGGGCTTGGATTGAATAAATGAATGACTTTACTCATTATTGATTTCCTACTCTATAACAGAACTTGTATGAAAGTGGGTACCAAACATCAACTGGACAGAATTATTTTATAACATCATGAATCTTTCTTAATTCTATTTCATCTGAATCCATATCATATAAACATTAACTTCTAATTGAGTCATGAGGCAACTTCTATTACAGTTTTCTTTTGGACCACTCAATTATTTATAATATGCATAAAGTAGAATAATCCAAAATACTAGATAATATCCAAACCATTTCTAATTTTCTTTGGAATTTATTCTTTGGCATGAGAGAAATAGGAAAGTTGCCTTCCTGAAGTGTGGTTGGGTGCTCCAGCTGAGCATTTCCTGTTGACATTAGGGTTTGTTGTTGTTGTTGTCATTGTTGTTGTTGTTTTAGTTGGGGGATTGTATGAGGAACATTTTGTCTGGAAAGAAAGAGCTTTCCTGCCCATGCCTATTCTCCTTTCAATAATGACCTTTCTTTTGATTCCTAACATAACATTCTTACTTCCAACTCTCTGATGTACTTCCTGTGTAACATTGTACATTTGTTGTTTTATCTCGTATGAGGGTTAGAGTAAAATTTTGTATTTTTTGTAACCCCTATTATAGTACAGCCCCCAACTGTTTAATAAATCTTGTTGTTTGATGGACCAAATGAATAAAAGTTCTACAAAATATATCATTAGCAAGCAGATTGTAGAGAATTGAGTTCATAACTAACAGGTAGAATATGGAGCTCTATAATTTCTATCACCTTGTCAAAAATAAAAAAGAACCAATTTACAAAATTTTCAGGGTTTGCTTGATATGAGGCTGTCTCATTGAGTACTGAGGTTCATTGACAGAGGTTGGACAGTCACTTGTCTGAGATATTGTAGAAGGATTATAGGTTTCAGATAGCTATTGAACTAGATCATTCACTTCTGAGGTCTTTCTCAATTCTGTATTTCTGTGATTTTAGACTATCATAAATTAAAGGCCAAATAATTGACTCTCCTTACCATTAAAAGAACAACAACAATAATTAGTGTTTTAGTAACTATTCTGTCTACTCGGGGTACTACAAATTGTTTCATGTTAAATTTGCTCCTTTGAGATCCTTGAATGTTAAAATAAATTCTGAGTCTAGTTATATAAGGGGGTGGGGGAGTTTTACATGCCACCAAATTTTCAAGTCCTTTGCTGAACTTGGTATGGGCTACACCTCACAGAATTGATTATTAAGTTCGGCCTTGGACATTGTGAACTTTTTCTTGTTTTATTGATTCTGTCCAGATTCTGAAGGTTATTGAGGCTGAGATTAGGTTCATCTCATATTATATTTTTTCCAACAATTCTCTGGAGGGCAAAAAGAAGTCTCTTCTGCGACATTTTTCTTCACCCTCATGTACTCTTTCCCATCTGGGTTAGCGACAAGTTTGTTATGAGTTTTATTTGATGCAGCCACAAAACAACTGTAAATCTGTGTCTACAAATCTCACAAAATTCTTTTCAAATGATGATTAAAATGATTTTTTTTTCTGTCAGGAATGCAAGCTTTTTATGAAGTCTGTTGTAAGGGGCTGTTTTGCTAAGACAATCAATATTGAAAGTAACTTTAAAAAATCAACTCAAGCTTCTGAAAAAAAGGCTGTTATATTAAAATTACAAGTAAACACTATAGTTAATAGCGAGATTCCAATAAATATTTGATTTTTAGAATTTATTAGGTATTCATTATGATAAATATAACAATAGAAAAGGAAGGAATCTCTATGGAGGGGAGGTGTGGTTATGTTAATACAGAGACACATATGTCTGTTGATCAAGAGGTATTTATTAAGTACTTACTAAATATGAGGCATTGGGTTAAGAAAAGTCAAAGAAAGGCAGAGGCAGTTACTGCTCTTAGGGAGCTGCTATTCTAATGAGAAAGCTAACATCTAAATAATTAAGTACATATGAGATATACTCTAGGTAAAAACTTGTTTCCCCTTATTCCTTCCTTATGGGTTATAAATAAGAAAGCTAATAATAGCTCTTATGACTTTGATGGGGTTTGTGAGTAAAAATATTGTGCCTTTCTCCTTTCTTACATAGCTTCTTTGACTAGCTAGGTGGCTGAGTGGAAAAAGTGATAGTCCTGGAATTAATAAAACTCATCTTACTGAGTTCAAATCAGGCCTCAGACACTTAGCAGCTATGTGACCCTGGGCAAGTCACTTAACCCCATTTGCTTTAGTTCCTCATCTGTAAAATGAACTGTAGAAGAAATAGCAATGTTGGTGATTGTATTTGATTAACCCCATTTGCCTCAGTTTCTCATCTATAAAATGAGCTATAGAAGGAAATAACAAACCACTCCATTATCTTTGCCAAGAAAATCCCAAATAGGGTCACAAAGAGTCAGACATGATTGAAACAAATGCACAATAACAAATATTAATGTCTCAAGTGTAATATTCAAGTAGCTGAGAAAGGAACTTGACTAACTGGAAAAACCACAGGGAAGGGAAATTCAATTGAAGGAAAATCACATGGATATTTCTAAGGAGGTCAGTGACAAAAATATATATCCAAGAACATGTAGCTGCACCTTTGGTAGTGGTAAAGTATAGGAAATAATGATGTTTATCATTTGGAGAATGCCTAAACAAACTATTTAAAGTGAATGTAATTTTCTTATGCTAAATAATTAATGTGACAAATACAGGAAATATGACCTGATATAAATCAGTTCTATGAAATGATGCAAAATGAAATAAGCAAAACCAGGAAAAGAATATACACAATAATTATGACAATATAAAGGAAGAGAATAACAAAAATTTCAAATGAAATACTGTGAAATTGTCAAAATCAAGATTGGCCCACAAGAAGAAAGATAAGCCAAAATTTCTTTGCAGACATGGGAAACTATGGTCTGAGAATGCTACATTATCTTCACTTTTTTTTCTATTTTGTTTAAATCTACCGATTTTTTTCTTTGGCTTTTCTAAACTAGTTTTTTCCCTTTTTATTTTTGAATTTAAGGGATTGTTCTGTGGGAAGCCAAAGTATTTTAGAAAACAGGTAATGTAAAAACAAAAAAAAATTCAAATAAATTTTTTAAAGTAAAGATAGAAATGTCACGGAACCTGAGGTTTTGTTTATTTTGAAGACACAAAAGGAAAATCAGAAAAATTAGGAAACAGCAGTATTGGTGATTGTATTCCCTCCCATAGAAGACAATCTGTGGAATATAGTAAGTGCATAATAAATGTGTTGTTTTTTTTCCTTTTCAATCATTCATTCTCTTTTCTATGTAGATGAGTTTTCATGGAGACTTTCTGAAAAGAAAAAAAATCATTCCATGGCTTCACATTACCAATTAAAAAAAATACAAATCCCTTAGTCTGGAACATATGCCCTCCACAATCTAGCTTCCACCTACTTTTTGTGCACCATGTTCAACCAAACTGGAGTATGAGCTGTTCCCTAAACTTGAAATTTCACCTCCTACTCCCTTGCATTTGGATAAGTCATCTCCCATATCTGCAATACACTCTTTTCTAGTCTTGTTCTCACTGAATTTTTTTTTCTTAAAGCCTCAACTCAGATATTATATTACTTTGAAATCTTCCATGAACCTACCAGTTGTTATTGTTCTCTTTGCCCTTAATCTTCCTTATACTATTTTTTTTTGTGTTCATGTTGTATTTTCTCCCCTATCCCCAATCCAATGAGTTTGGTGAGAATAGTGACTTTTTTTCTTTTTAAATTCCCAGTGCCTGTCACAATGTCTTATAAATAGAAAGTACTTGATATATACATTTGTTGAGTAGACAAATTATATGACTACTCGATCTATGTATCCTACGCTAATATCTCTCCAAAATAGAAAATTTTCCTTCTGCCTGACAGATACTTCTCCAAAAATGGAATGAAATTATGTATCACTACTGAGTAATACCATACTCTAAATTAAATAGCATGGAAATCTCAGAATCATTCCTGAATCATACCTCCCTCGCCTACCTTACCAAATCAGTTTCCATGTTCTGTCAAGTCTATCTTAATATACTTCTACTTTTCGCCTCTAATATGGCCACTATTCTTCTAAAAGTTCCTTACCTCCATCTGTCTGTGTAAAGAAGTTTGTCCACAGACCCAATCATAGAAAGAGAGCCTATAATAGGATATTAAAATAAATATTAATATTGCAACCATGTCAGGTTATCCCTTTTTGAGGTCTAGGTATAAATTAGAAAATAAGTAAGGCTGAATAATTATAGGCCACACTGCTAGGTCATCTTGATTCCTTAGTTTCTTGAGCCTTGAAACAAACTTAAAGAGAAGGCTAGTTCCTGATGAAATGAAGAGGGGAGAGTAGAAATTAAATTACAATTGTTACAAAGAGTCCAGGATGCTGGGCTTTGTTTAGGATGATTAGGAAAGAGATTATATATGTTAGAATAATTAATTCTATTTTACTGAACCCTACATCACAGCTTTCAACTATAGAAGCCAAGGCAATAATCATGTATATCTTTTCTCCCCTCGAGTTCTTGTATGGGAAAGTGAATCTTTTTTTTTTTTTTCCTGGACATAGACATATCTTTATCTGCTGTTAATAATGATGTACTTACAGAAAAGAGAGTTGTGAAGAAGCAACAAGGAGAAAAACATTCCTCTCTGGATAGGGACTCAGAGATTAAAAGAAAAAAAATCAGGGGCAGCTAGGTGGCACAGTGGATAGAGCACCGGCCCTGGATTCAGGAGGACTTGAGTTCAAATCCAGCCTCAGACACTTTACACTTACTAGCTGTGTGGCCCTGGGCAAGTCACTTAACCCGAATTGCCTCACCAAAAAAAAAATTGGTAAGAAAAATTCAGATTCTTTGATACTACTTCCTAGAACAGTGTACCTATTCCTAGAGCTTCTACCAAGAAATTCATTTGAGCAATAAGTGATATTAGGCTTAAAGTTAATAGAAGTGGTTGGACAACTGTGGTCACCATACTGTCCCCGTAATATTGCTATAATATTAAGGACTAAGTGAGGATTTTTTAAGAAGTTTCTTTGTTTTGTGAATATGAATACTTTTTTATTTCTATGATCCTGTTTCACTTAAAAATGATAATTTTACATATTTGCTTTACAGTTGCTAAGTACCACTCTCTTACAGCCTTTTTTATTGTGTCACTGTGATACAATATTGTGGATTCCGTACTGTGGTATGGGTAATTGGTTGTTTTTTTTTTTATTATTATGTATCAATACAACTCTTTGTTTGTCATTCAAAGTTCTTCATAACCTAGCTCCTTCCTACCATTATAGTTTTCTTACACCTTACTTCCCAACATTTACTCTCCAGTCCAGTAACACTGGCCCTGTGGCTGTTACATTGTATCTCTCAGCTCCAGACATTCTCTCTGAAGGCCTCCCATAACTGGAACACTCTCCCTTCTCCACTCCAACTACTGACCTCCCTAATTTCCTTTAATTTCCAAATAAAATTCTACCTTCTAAAGGAAACTTCCCACCTCCACAACTTCAGTGCCTTCCCTTCAGTTAATTATTTCCTATTTATCTTGTATATAGCCTGCTTTGCATTGATTTGTTTGTATTTAACCTCCTCCATTAGATTGTAAGTTTCCTTGAGAACAGGAACGATCTATTGCCTCTCTTTATATCCCCAACACTTAGCACATTACCTGGAACACAGTAAGTTCTTATAAATGTTAATTTATTCATGAAAATCTATTGACCAAATGTAGCACAAATCACTTTTCAAATGTAGTGACTTATTTATAATAGGTATTATATATAATATTGATTGCCTTCTATATGGGTGGGGGAAGGGTTGGAAATAGGAATTTGGAACTTAAAAAATTTAAATTAATGATTTTTCAAAATTAAAAAATAGTAAGTTTTTAATTGGAAATTCTTAGAAGTCTCTTGCTTTTAGGACTGTTGACAAAAAATAAGAAGAACATTATAAAGACTGAAATCAAATGTCAAAGAATTGGATGATTGTAGGACAATTCATAGCAAGTTAAGGGCCTGATACTCATTCACTCATTACTGCTTTGTGAATAACCTAATCTTATGGATTATTCAGAAATTACTGGATATATTGTAGAAAATAATACTTGAAAACCAATCTAAGTAGTACCTACTGTGGAGGATTTGGTGAGGAGTTCAGGCTACAATTAACAAATGGGGCTTGATAGCAAGAGATTTGAGGGGGCAGCTAGGCAGAGCAGTATAGGCCCTAGAGTCAGGAGGACCTGAATTCAAATCTGACCTCAGACACTTGATGCTTACTAGCTGTGTCATCCTTGGCAAGTCACTTAACCCTTATTGCCAAGAGAGAGAGGGAGAGAGAGAGAGGAACAAGAACAAGAACAAGAGGAAGGAAGGAAGGAAGGAAGAAAGGGAGGGAGGAAGGAAGGAAGGAAGGAAGGAAGGAAGGAAGGAAGGAAGGAAGGAAGGAAGGAAGGAAGGAAGGAAGGAAGGAAGGAAGGAAGGAAGGAAGGAAGGGGAAATTTAAGAAAAGTAGTTAAGTCAGGATAAACACAATTATCTTTCTCTTAGAATAGCCTCCTTATTCATATTCCTTCTTCTCACCTCTCCTCCTTCCATCTCTCGTCATTTACGCGCAAAAATCTTTCTTTGGAACAGACCTGACAATGTCACTGATTAACTCAAAAACCTTCAGTGTCTCCTTATTGTATCTACAATAAAAAAAAATCCTGTATACTTTTGTCTGTACTCTCTTTTTCAGCCTTATTTCACATTTTTTTCTTCATGTACTCTGTGTTCCAGCTAAACTGAACTACTTGTCGTTTTCCTGAATCTGACCTTCTATCTCCTACATTAATGCATTCATAAAGCTATTCTTCCATATCTGGAATGCACTCTGCTTCGCATAATCCCACTTTCGTTGAAGGCTCAGTTCAGATGTTAGCTTTTCGAGGAAGCTCCATGTTGCTTCAAGTAGTTATTGTTGTGTCTCCCTTTAAATTACCTTTTTTTTTAAACCTTCCAACAGTACTTTGTAAGTTCCATTTGACAATGATTTATTCATTCCGGTAGAGTCACAAAGACAAGTAAAAAATGGTCCTATATTTATCAAAGTACTGTTTCTTCCTGTCATCACGCAGTAACTCCTATGTCTCTTATTTTGTTGTATTATGTACATATGATAGTCACCTGACAGAATGAGGTGACTATCATATGTACATAATACAACAAAATAAGTATAGTACAGAATAAAACAAAATAAGAGATATGGGAGGTGCTACTTGATGACAGGAAGAAAAAATCATTTGCAACTGAGAGTGATCAGTCAAAGCTTAATGGTGGAATTAATTTGAATTGAATATGAGAAGTTAGTAAGATTTCAAAAGACAGAAAGGGGTAAAGATGTCTTCTACCCATATAGGATAGAATGAATGAAACCACAAAGAAAGGCAAGTACTATGCATGGACAAAACACTTCAGGTGACTGGTATATAGTAGTAGGAAAAAGGAAATTGATTAAATGACTGAAGAAGTTTATTTTTGATGGAAGCAGATGAATATAAGTACAATAATAGTAGCAAGAAATGAGGCTGAAAAGTCAAGGAGGCAATAGCTTCAATATCCAATTCCAGGTTAAAAAACAAAACAAAACAAAACAAAAACAAGTTGTGCTTTAACTAGTTGTCAATCAGGAGCCATTGATAGGTTTTGATATGATAGAATATATGCACAGAGGAGATTAATTAGTTTGATAGATGAATGAGGCAGCAGTTTCTCACAGTAGAGAGAGTGCTTGAGTGCTATTCCTGGAATCACAAAGAATAGAGTTCAAATCAAGGCTCAAACATTTACTAGCTGTATTAACTCAGGCAAGTTCATATAGCCTCAGTTTCCTCATCTGTAAGATAAGGAAAGTAATAGCACTGACCTCCCAAGCTGGTTGTGTGGATAAAATAAGTTAATATTTGGAAAGCGTTTTGCAAATTTTAAAGTGCTATGTAAATGCTAGCTATTATTCTGAATGGATTGGAGAACAGAGACCGTAGGTAGTCAGAACAATTAGAATGTTATAGGTGTGGAGTACTAAGAGTCTCTACTAGGTCAGTGGCAGTGTAAACTCAAAAAGGTAGCAGATTTTAGACAATGCTAAGGAAATGTAATTTGTCAGAGTTAGAAAACGATTGTGTGATGTGTGAGAAAAGACAAAGACAAAGATAAAAAGGTTTAGAATATGAATATCTGAGTAAATTGTGGTTCTGTTGACAGAAATAACATTTCAGTAGAAGTGAGTCTTGGAGACAGGTAGGTGGCACAGTTGATAGTGCACTGGGGCTGGAGTCAGGAAGAGCTGAATTTAAATTTGACCCCAGATACTTGCTAACTAGGTGACCTTCGATAAGTCACTTAAAACTGCATGCCTCAGTTTTCCCATCTCTAAAATGAGCTAAAGAAGAAAATGACAAACCATTATGTCAGCTTGGTTGAGAGAAAACATAGACCTCATTTTATTAATAACCTGACAACCATATTAATGAAATAATTAAATTACCCATATACCATGTATCTCATTTTGAATCATCACAGATAGATAGATGATAGATCGATAGATCGATAGATAGATAGATGATAGTAGATTTTTTTTTTCCATAGGAAATATGCTCTCCTAGAGTCAGGACATCTTTGTTTTTGGTTTTTTACCTTCAGCACCTCAGTGCCTGGGATATGGTAGGTGTTTATAAATGTTTATCATTAAGCACCCTTGTGGATTCAGCCCTTTTTTCAGGTTATATGGGTATAACGAAGAAACGAATGCCCACCGTAGGGGAGGGTAACCACATGGTTACCCATGTTACAGATATAATACCTAGGGAAAAAAATATGTAGCCTCTTGAGTACCAAACATGCAAGTATAAACATTTAAGTGAAATGAAAAAATATACTTACAAATTTCCACATCCTAAATATTGTGTGTGTGTGTGTGTGTGTGTGTGTGTGTGTGTATGTATGTTTGTGTGGTCAACAGCAGTGGTGATATAGAGGTGATTAATGGCACAGGGGTTAGAGAATGAAGCCTGGAGACAGGAAGGCCTGAGTTCAAATTTGACCACTGTTATTTACTGGTAGTGTGACTTTTCCCAGCTTAAAATTGAAACAATAACAGCACTTACCTTTCAGTGTTGCTATTAAAATCAAATGAGGGGGCAGCTAGATGGCCCAGTGCATAAAGCATCGGCCCTGGATTCACGAGGACCTGAGTTCAAATCTGGCTTCAGACACTTGACACTTACTAGGTGTGTGACCCTGGGAAAGTCACTTAACCCTCATTGCCCTGCAAAAAATTAAAAAATCAAATGAGATAATATTTGAAAAATGTGCTTAATACATTGCCTAGTACTCAGTAGGCACTAGATAAATGGTTATTCTAATCCCTTCTTCCTAATATTCCGATTTCCCGAAAAATGATGAGGACAACATTTGACCCACACAAATTTCAGTTTGGGAATTTTGATTACAAGTTAATATAATATTTTTTAAAAAAACATAATTTATGATGCATTTGACTTTTAAAACATTCACAACCATTCACAAACCAAAATATTTATGTTATAAAGTCTGATTATTCATACAAAATTCCACAACAACCTACATAGGGTAAATAAGTTGCTAATGTAGGTTCTGTGTATGATTATATCTCTTTGTCTAAATCTGGCTTACAAGGAGGTGTGAATAGATATCTCAGGAATCTTACTCAACTCTAAAGGTGACTTTGATTCCTGCTTGGAGAGAAGAGAAGCAAGAGACTGGGGCCATTAAGCTGGAAGCTTTTATCTTATTAGGGATAACGAGATTAGAATTCCCCTAAATATTGTTAGTTTATGGGAAATGATTTTTAGGTTGAAATCGTTTTTCTGGTCACTATCCCTTAGAAAGGAAGAATTAAAGTTTATAACTGAAGCCTTGAGCCTTTCCCATCAAATGCTGGCTATACTAAAGGCCATCATGAATAATGAATGGCAAATAAACTCTTTTAATCAAGCAGATAGCAAACATAAATCAGAGAAATATATAGATTAGATTATATCAGTTATTCCCCATCAACTGGGGAATGGCTGACAAGTTGTGGTAAGTTGTGGTAAGAAATAATGAGTTCAATGATATTAGAAAAACATGGATAGACTTGCACAAAATAATGAGGAGCAAAATGATCAGAATCAAGAGGATATTATAGGGGCGGCTAGGTGGTACAGTGGATTAAGCACCGGCCCTGGATTCAGGAGTACCTGAGTTCAAATCCGGCCTCAGACACTTGACACTTACTAGCTGTGTGACCCTGGACAAGTCACTCAACCCCCATTGCCCTGCAAAAAAAAAAAGAGGATATTGTATATAGTAACAGCAATATTGTTCTAAGAACAACTTTGAGTGAATGAGTCATTTTGACTATAATAAACATACAAATTAACTATAAAGGACATGAAAAAGACACTCTGCATTCAGAGAAAGAACTGATAGAAGTATATATAGAATAATTTTAGATATACGTGTGTGTGAACATATATATATATATGTATACACATACATATTTGTATTTAAAGGTAGCTATCTCTAGGTCAGAGGGAAGGGAAGGAAAAAGAAATTTACATAATAATTTTATATATTTAAATGGATTAGCAAGTTGTGCACAATGGATTTGCAGTTTCATGTGCTATTATCATTTTTATTATACTATGTTATGGAAATGTTTGTTTTATTACATAAATTAAAAATTAAATAAATGTGTGGATGGGGAATAGAGCAGGTAAGATACAGAGTGAATAAGATTTCTAACTGGGAAAGAGATATTTCAGCTCAGTAGTCAAAAGAAAGTCCCCAATATTACCCAAAGGGAAATTCCCAAAGTCTCTAGAGAAGCAATTTGGAAATCAGAGACATATTAACAAGTTTGGGTAGCGTTTCTCTCACTGTCAGCCATCCAAATATTTTATCCTTGCCAATTTTTCTCATAAGAGAAGGCTCTTCAAGCAAGGAGATCACTCTTCTCTTCAATTCTTATCCAGTTTTGTACCTCACACAGTCATCATTCTCTCTACCAATGAGTAAGTTTATCAAATGCACTAGTCTTTAACTTTGAGTTACGCCAAGGGTTACTGTGAGGTTCAAATGAATAATGGCTATAAAGAACTTTACAAACCTTAAAGTACCATAAAAATTCCAGCTGCAATGATGATGACCATCTCTAGGCCCCTATTCTGATAATGACTTTGTTCTGGACCCATATTTGATTTCTGGCATCCGTGCTGAGCTCAAGCAATGTTTAAAGAACAATCCAATATAGGGCGTGCCTATTATGTTTAACAACCAGGATCTCCAGGGGAGGAAAATAAATGTGTATACATACACACACATACACAAAACATACTACACACACACACACACACACACATGCACATTCTAAAAGTTTCATGTTCATTAAGACTTTACCAAATATGTACAATCAACAAAATGAAAAATCAAACCCTGATTTGTAATGATTGTCAACTTCTGAGGTGGACATTTTCATACGGAATATTTAACAATTTCTCTAACAGGCTAATTAAAGCTAGCTTCAGTACACCTCTGGTTATACCTATTAGGTACTCCCTCTGCATCCTCTCTCATTCTATAAGGATTCTTTCACCTTTCATAGGAAAGGACTAGTTTAGATAGAACATGTTCGGTTATCCTTTGGTCACGTCAGACTCTTTGTGACCTCATTTGGGGTTTTCTTGCAAAAATAATGGAGTGGTTTGTCATTTCCTTTTCCAGCTCATTTTACAAATGAGGAAACTGAGGTGAACAGGGTTAGGCAATTTGCTCAGGGTCACACAGCTCATAAGTATCTGAAGCCAGGTTTGAACTCAAGAAGATGAGACTTCCTGACTCCAAGCCTGGTACTCAATCCACTGTGTCACCTAGCTACAACAGTATGGGTAGAACTTACCCCCAAACTCTCCCTTCTTCCTAAATTTCTTATTACTACCAGGGATATCACCCTCATCTACCTCCAAGTTCCCCGGAATTATAACCTAGGTGTCATCTTAAATTCCTCACTATCTCTCTCACACCCAATATGCAAAAATTTGTAAAAATCCTGGCATTTTTCTTTCATATTTCTTGTATAATTCATCCTCCCCTTCTCTCCTCTCACAATATCACCACTCTGTCATAAGCCCTTACCATTTCAGACCTGGAAAATTGTAATAACCTACTAGTTGTATGCCCAGAATAGACTCTCTCTTTACTGCAATCTGTCTACGACCTTGCATCTTCCTTAAGCACAGTTCTGACCATGTCCCACCACTCCAACATTCAATCAACTCCAGTGGTTCTTTATTACATAAAGGATTAAATATAAAACCCTCTGATTGGCTTTTAAATTTCCTTATAACACAGGCCCATCCTACCTTTCAAATCTTTAACCTTATTCCCCTCAATATACCCTACTATTTAGGAACACTAGAAGCATCGTTGTCCTTGAACAAGACACTACATCTCCCAACACCAGGCATTTTTGCAGGTTGTCCTGAATTCCAGGACTTCTCTTTATCTCTGTCTTTTCCTCCTGGCTTCGTTCATAACCTATCTTAGTTCCTACCTTCTACAAGAATCCTTTGACTATGAGCTTCTTGACAGCTAGTACTGTGGGGTTTTGTGTTTTATTTTTGTATCTCTACTCCTTAGCACAGTGCTTGAAACATAAGAGGTGCTTAATGAATATGTGTTGAGTGAATAAATAGAATATATGACATAAAGAGAGATATTGTACATTATGAGAAAATTCAATGTCAGTGTGTTAAGGTCATGGTTAATGGCAATGCATCTGCAAGGCTGTACTCTCTTTGAATAAAGGAAAAGAATGTGAAAAGAGCAAGCTCAGACAGAAGTTATATGTCATCCTATGCCACTAATTCTTGAGATCATCTTGAGCTCATTAGTCACTTAACCTTTCAAAACTTTCAAAACTTTAGTTTCTCTAACCACAAAATACAATGAAATAGTAGTTTTTAATTTATTTATGGCTTGCGTGCTATCCATAAAATGTAGATACAAAACAACAGATACACACTCTAACTATTGTTGTCAGAAGAGTAATATGAATTCTTAGCAGCAGCTATGTGATGGGGTCAATAGAACCCTGGCCCTGGAGTCAGGAGGACCTGAGTTCAAATCCTCATTTAGACATTTACTAGCTGTGTTACACTGGGCAAGTCATTTAACCCTTACTGCCTCAAAAAAGCACTCTTTTCAACCTGAGAAGTTATAGTTTTTATCTTGTAGTAAGAGATAGCTATTTTATATTCTCTCTTTAAGAGGGCAATAAAGATTTACTTGATGCCGGAGGATAAGGGATACAGTTATTGGTGTGACTTCCATGCAGTTTAAATATAAAAAAGTAAGGCTGATAAAGGGTCAGGGCTCCTTAGATTTAATGGGATTCCTACTGACATGAAAGTCAACATAGCTCTTGGATTGGTTGCTGCTTCTGTTACAAATATATAGGCAAAAGGAAGTTGCATCCACCTGAAATCATGCTGTACCTTTATTCCAACTTTTGTTAATGTCTGAGCAAATTTGAAATTGTTAAATAGACTGTGGCCCATGAGTATGTCATTGTATTCTAATCTCAAACCTTAACTATTGGACTGGCCTAAATTATAGTCTTTAAAGTACCAGAAGTGAGGAGGGTGGGTTTTGTGACTAGCAATATGTACTTCAATCTGGTCTTTTAAAAGTATAACTGGTACAAAATTCAAATCATTCTTGAGAGCAAAGTAAACAACTGTCTCTTCAGCAAAACCTTCTTGAAGAGACAGCAAAATATTACAGAAGACGGCACCTTCTAGGAGAGGTTTGATTTTGGGCTCTGACACTTACTAGTTATATGTTCATAGCAAATTCTCTCAACCTTTCTGAACCTCAATTCTTCTTTAAAATAGGAGTAATAAAAGAAGTATCAATGCTTATCACATAGGGTGTCTGTGAAAAAAGTGCAAGTTGTTACTATCATTCTGTCAGGAAGAGATGTGAATAGTCCCTAGAAATAAAAGAAAAATCTGTCAACCCCAAAGAGAGATCAAATTCCTCTCAAGACAATGGGAATGAATGTTTTATACTTTTGAACAGTTCTGTCCCTCCTGAGTGTCCATAGCTGTGAGATTGTTAGGAGCTGATGTACATCCCTTACTGTCTTTGAATTCTTTCCAAACAGGGAGAGCAATGTTTCTCACTAACTTCCCCTGAAGGGCTTCTTCACTTTCCAAAATGGAAAGATGAAATTATGCCCATTCATTAAAGGAAAGACTTCTAACAATCTTAGCTGGATTTGGGTACCTTCCCAGACCAGGTGTTAACACACTCTCCATTTCTTCAACTAGTAGTTATCCTTTCAAAAATAATTCATCGTTTTAAATAATGAGGTAACTCTTGTTGAGAATCACAAAGGCAATTCTTGCCAGCTGGCGTCTGTCAGTGAGTAATATATTACCAAAGGGATTGGACTCCAGTGATGGGTTAGGATAATGCATCATGCAGATGAAACCTTCTGATGATGAATTGAATGAAGATCAGGCCTCTTGAAAAGTTTGAGCTTTTACTTTATTAAGTGAAATGGAAAGGGGTAAGGAATATACATAAATACATGTATTGAGTGTATATGTATATGCAATACATATTTATATATGTGTATATATGTATATGTGAAAATGTATATATGAGTCAATAATATATGTGTCTATACATGTGTGTATGTGCATGTGTATGTGTATATACATACCCTTTTAACTTAGAAAGGGAACAATGTACTTTAATTTACAGAAACGACAATGACATTGTTGAGGTGCAATAAGTGTGGTTAAACAGTTAAGATGATAACTTTTAAAAAAAATGTGTGTTCCCCATTGCAATGTGTTATGCCCATGGGAGCTTTGAACTAGGTTGTGTGTTTTTTTTTAAATAAGTTAGCTGGGAATTATTCTCTGACTTCCAGCAAAGGTATCTAGAAATAAAATGTCCTGGTTTAATGTTATTAAGCAAATAATACTGTTTGAAGATGCAGTTCCATAAACAGAGGGCAGCTGAAGCAGGAGACTAAGTCCTTTCCCCTACTCAGGAGGGATAGTTCATATAAAACTAATGTGTTCCTAACTTATTAGAAGAGTTCAGTTGCCATGGCAATGGAGACAGTATTCATGTTTTCCCATATGACACATCATAAAACTAGTCTTTCTTTCCCTGAAGTGAATCACTTTAGGCCAAGGTATAAAACCCCTTCATTTTTAAAGCTATGTAATTTGGTTTCCAAAATCTTAAATATTTACTAGGTGAAAAGGAACATGAACTCTGAGTTGTCGTGATTGCAGGGGCACCAGAATTAAAAACTGGTTCCACGCCTCCCTCACACATATCTGGCCTAAATGATGCCTCTCACCTCTTTTGCCCAACCTAGGAGAATGTGTGGTCTAAATTTATGATGAGAAAATGAGCCTTCTCCTTGGTTACCAAACTTGTTTTGTCTTGTTTTGTTTTGTTTCTTATGAGCTGGTACTGCAAATTATTTACAATTTTTCTATGTTAAATATTAAGGAGAAGGGAAGAAGAAACAGAGACTGAGAGAGAGAGAGAATGAGACAGATACAGAGAGAATAAGAGAAAAACAAGGGACAAATTCAGAGAGAGAGAAAAAAGAGTTTGAAAGCAATGACTGATTAATAGAGAGTCATGTTGGGAAGTTTGTATCTTAAGGGCCTTGGACAAAAAGATGGAAGGAGATGGAGAGCAAATCATATGCAAGTGATGGATCAGGAGATAGAGTGAAATTTGTGTTCCTCTGGGACTCTGAAAGTTTGGAATGAGCTAACTAAATATATAAATAATATATTTCACACATAATAAATATATACATATATTAACAAATCCTTTGTTCCCTCCCCCTCTATTGATTGGTTAGGTAAATCAGAAAAAAAAATAATTGTAAAGGGACTAAGGGGGAAAATAGTCATTTCTTTTTGTCTTTTCATTCTATGTTTCTCATTCAACTTATATTGATTCATAATCCATTTTGGGGGCATTGTATTGAAGTCAAGTTATTTTTATAGTTAAAAAAACAGATCAGAAGACAGTATCACATGATTTCTAACCTCCTGAAAGCTGCCTCAGAGATTAATACCTACTGGCACCTGGTGGCAATATAAAAAAAAAAAACCTTTAAAATATTTTATTAAAAACAACACATGAACAAAGCATCAAGATCACAATGTATAAATGTAATATATGCATATAAACACATAAATGTAACAGGTAACATATAGACTTGTCTCCGATATATATGACATATTATATGCATTGTAATCATGATCCTTTGTATTTGGGTTATTCTTTATAAAATATGTAGAAAAATATCTATTTTATATATACATATATACATTTATACATATATATACATACAGAGATACAAAAATATACACACCCATATATATAATCTCTTAGTGCTAATTATCTATGTAGCATGACATACAAAAATACATTGCTATTATAATGTTTCTGAAAGGCTGATGCTGACCTGCTCTATCTCTGCTTGGGAAGTTAGTTTCTCTCTGTTCAAGGATGACCTAGCCATGCCGCCTGCGACTGAGCTCCCACCTCTCACTCAGGAGGGACCAAAAAAGTTGCAGTCTTTGCCATAAAGCAGCATGAGCTCACCTCCTTGCTCCATGTCTGTGATTAAGGAACACTCTTTAGGAATTCCAAGTTGACATTTGTTACCATAATGCTTAGACTGGGAGCTTTTCAAATCTATATTATTAAAATGATCTGTAGAATATAATGGGGAAAGCTCATTGAGATAAAACAGCCACAGACATATTCTAGACAGCTTATTCTTATTCTATTATTGCTTATTCTAGAGAGTTCCTTGAGTACTTTATTGTTGCTAAGAATATTAAAAGTTTGAGCAAAGACTGGGAGGAAGAAAGTGATTGCCCTTACCTAATTTACTACATAACTGCAACCTAGGTTTGGCTCTGGGGACTATAATACTAACTATGATAATCCACAAAGATAGTCCTGTGTTATGACATTGTTAATAACCTATGGACTGAATTCTCTCCATCTAAATTCTTCAGGATGTATGAATTCTCTAAGTAGTTAATTCCCTCCTTCTTGTTTTTTTGCTATGCACTGTGGGTATTTTGAAATATCTCTGGAAGAGCTTAGGAAGTCATTCAGGTGGACAACTTGTAGCAAAAATAGTACTGCAAACAGTCACAGACCAAAATGTGATTCCTCCTTACTGCCTAATTTGTAGGCAATTTTCTTATTGAGTCATCTCCCTCTGACCAAAGGTCAGAGCATTTATTCTTGTTATAAAACTTAAAGCTCATCATATATACAATATAGAAGAAGCACCAATGGGAAATGTATCCCCCCTCCTGATTCCCTGCCACCTTCACTGAACTAAGTTGTGTATATACTATGGAAAACTAGATGATGGGAGTCATTTAAAACCTTGCTCTTAGTTTTAAGAAAATGAATCAAGGATAATTTCACATTACCAATCAATATAATACAAATCTTTGATCACTGAAACTATTCACAAAAGGTCTTTGAGATAGGCATAAAAAGAACTTCACCCTTATTCATACCATTTATTTGGTATTTAGTTATGTAATATACTATATCTCTTGTACTATCTTATTTTCTTAATTTAACTCTACTATTTTCCAGCCACACAGGAAAGGCCACATGGATAAAGAATATATATTATCTAGATTTCTATATGTCTCCATGGATGCCTTATCAAACTTGTCCAGTTGTATGAATGCAGAACAGTACAGACAGACAGTACAAAAGGACAACGACTTGAGTTCAGAGTGGAAAAAGAGAAGAAGAGTAGTCTTAATTGCCTTTGGAAAAATTGCAAAGCTCCTTTACACATTCCAAGATCCTCATACTAATATTCTCTCAGCATTGCTGTATGTCAACAATGCATGGAATACATGAAGAATTTTAAATGATTGTCAGAGATGGTAATTGAGAGAAATATGCTGGGTGTAAGCAAACTGTAATATATAACTGATGAGGAACTTGAAGGAAGAACAGGAATAAAAGACATTACCTACGAATTATAGGATAGGAAGAGAATAGAGGTTCGGCATATGGTTAAGATGAAAGATAGCCAAAAACAATTAGAGTGCTACGCTGGAACCAGGGGAAAGTGAAGAAGACCTGCAAAATGTTGATCTGATACCCTGTGGTGAAGATATTGGAGGATATTGACTATTTCTAATCGATGTGAAAGTGAAACAAAATGCATCTCCAAAGCTTCCAAGTAAAGCATTTTTTTTTTCAGGGCAATGTGGGTTAAGTGACTTGCCCAGGGTCACACAGCTAGTAAGTATCAAGTATCTGAGGCTGGATTTGAACTCAGGTCCTTCTGAATCCAAGGCCATTGCTCTATCCACTGCACCACCTAGCTGCCCCCAGCAATTTTTTACATAAATGATAAAAGCATACATGTTTTTATAGCAGTCAATATAATAAAATGACAGTACTATCTAAATTAATTTGCTTATTCAGTGCTCTACCAATCATATTATCAAAAGATTACTTTATAAAGCTAGAAAAATAATTTAAAAACTGAATCTGAATGAACTAAAAGTCAAGGACATTTTATCTACTGTGATTGTCTCTATCCCTTGATTGGTCCTGAACTCTTATATGGTAAATAATTTCTTTCTGTCTGCTCTGATTTGTTTGTGATTTCACCTTGTCTATCTAAGTCATGTTCCTATTTAGAAATTATTTTGGTATAGAATGTAAAATGTTGCTCTACATGTAGTTTCTGCTAGACTGATTTACAGTTTTCCCAACAGTTTTTGTTAAATAGTAAGTTCTTACCCCAATAGCTGTGACAATTGGGTTTAAAAAACAAAAAGGCTACTAGGATCATTTGCTTCTATGTATTGTGTATTTAGTCTGTTCTAATGATCAAATTTGCCAGTGCCAAATTGTTTTAAGGATTATTGTTACATAATATTATTTGAGATTGGGTGTTCCTAGGCTTCCTTCCTTCCCACATTTTTCCTTATTTCCCTGGAGATCATTTTAACCTTTTTTTTTTTTGTATTCTTAGCCTTTAGCATAAAACCTGCTATATAGTAGATGCTTAGTAAAAGTTTATTGACCTGACATGGATTTTACCAAACATATTTGTTTATGTTGCCTGGTATCCCTAATATACTATATACTTCTTAGGTAAAGAGACCATATTGTTTTACGTCTTCAAATCCCTATTGCCCAGCACAGTGAATTGAACATAGGAGAAACAGAATTGTTTATTGTAATTCCAGTAAGAGCAATAAGGGGTAGACAGCAACAACTAGCACCAACTTTCCACAAGGATATTCATGGGTCAACAACCACTGAACATCTCCTGTAATCCTGCCTGTACAAGAGGCTCTAGCTCTCACACACTCTGATCTGAGTTCATTTAAACTCCCCAGGACAGGAAAATGATACTTTGCTACAGATGTCAACTGAGGAGGAGGAACATGTCCTGAAATGTGAGCATTGACATTCATGCTTATGCCTCCGATTCATATTTATGCCTCTGAATTGTCTAGAAAACCATTTCCCAGTAACATTAATGGAACATCAATCAAACTGTAAAATAGGACCTTTTCCAGGTGCCTTTGCTTAGAATGTATTGATTGTCTCAGCTTGAGAGAGGCTGAGGAATCCAGCCTATTCTGGGGAACCACCAAAGAAAGTGCTGAAAGAAACATACCTTACTTTTTTCCTTACTGATAAGGACCACCATGGGGACAGACCTTAGCTCAATGTTTTCCAAAATGTGCAAGATGCAGTCCATCAAAGATCTTAAGGGGTTTTTTTTTCAGTCTATGTCTCAAAAGTTGCGATTGTCATCAAAATAATCCTAGATTTGGGTTTACAATAGTGGCTCCCAAAATGTGTACTGGGCTCCCCTTGAAGTCCCTAAAACCCTTACAAGGGGTACGGGAAGTAAAAATTATTTCGGTAATGATACAAATGTTTTAATTTCTAATTCAACAAATATTGATAGATATGATTCACATCAACAAAAACGTTTTGGAGGATCCCCAGTGAATTTTAAGAGTGTATAGGAATACTGACACCAAAAAAATGAGATCTGCTTACTTAAATGTTCTCATTTCGATTCTCAGCTCTGCCATTACCTACCTGTGTTACTATGAGAAATCTCTTTAGACCTGTTTTCTTATCCATAACATGAGGGTATTTGACTAGATCAGGGGCTCTTAATTTTAGGGTAGGTAGCAGCCTGGTGAAGCCTATTCTCAGAATTATGTTTATTTCCTACATTTATTGTTGAAGGAAAGTCTCAATTTCAACTAATGGTTAGTAAAAATAACTTTTTCCCCATCCAAGTTCCCGTTCCTCCTAACATCTTTTCTTGGACTGTGGACTCCAAGTTAAGAACGCTTGGACCAAACTACCCCATCAGTCTACTAACCTATTATCTTATGAGGAAAGCATATCTCATGTACATACACATGGATATATGTGTATATATTATGCATGAATTAATTTGCACAGAAACACATAAGCATATTACAGATCATTTTTCACCCAACTACCTTCCGTATTCAGTGATCTCTAGGAGCTCATCATTCTGCAAGATCAATCAATGTTGTAACTATCACTTCTTCAGATAATTTTCCAGCCCTGCTGTAAGATTTCATCATGTCTCCATGCCTGGTAATATTCTCCTCCCCATCCCTACCCCATACTACATATAGGGTGTTCTTGGCAAAGATACTAGAGTGGTTTTTCATTTCCTGCTCCAGTAGATTAAGGCAAATATATATTAAGTGACTTGATCAGGGTCACATAGCTAGTAAGTGTCTGAGGCCAGCTTTGAACTCAGGTCTGCCCAAATCCAGGCCCAGCACTCTATCCACTGAACCACTTAGCTTCCTCCTGGACGATAGCAGGTATTAAAAAAAAATGACTGTTGACTCTGCCTTTGACTATGATTCACTGATATTTTCACACAAACACAGAGGCATACTATAGGGATGTGATGGAGCCAACTGAAACTTACTTGGAGGGGGGAGCAACTGTTAAATTTTCAGTGTGTGCCTTTTCATCTTGGAAATTGGCCAATGCTACAAGTCAGGGCTTGAGTTATTGATTTGTTGATTGACTAGAATTTAAAAAGGGAGGGAGAAAAGTTTAATAATGCAAATTAAACTAAAATGTGGTGTGAGCCTGTGTCCAACAAATATGTACAATCACATACACATATACATACATATATATGCCCACAAGATACACATATACCTGTATGTAAAACATGTCACACACATGTATACAAATATATGAATATATGTTTGACACATGTATGCATATGGGTAAGCCCAGCTGTGTACTGGTAAATCTTTTACAATAGTATCTTTTACAATATTCTAACATATATATATATGTATATATAATATGACAATATATATATGTCTATGTATGTGTATGTATTTATGAATGATAGCCTATTTAAGATTTACCAGTTCTCAGTGGAAATACACATTACATATATTGATAGTTAGGTAATATACTGGTTAGAACACTGCGCTTGAAGTCAAGAAGAATTCAGTTCAAATTTTGCCTTGGATATTTACAAGATGTGTGATGCTTAACAAGTCTGAAACTCTCTCAATCTCAATTTTCTAATTTGTAAATTGGGGATAACAATAGCACCCACTTCACAGGGTTGTTGTAAGGATCAAAGGAGAGAAATAGTCTGTATATTTATTAAGCAACTACCATGTGCTAGGCCTATGCTAATTGCTAGGGATAGGGACTTAAGTAAAATAAAGATAATCCTTGCCCCCCCCCCCAAGTGCCTTACAATCTAATGAGAGAAGATAATACACAAAAGAAAATTAAAGGGGGCATGGAGGAAGGTATCCAGTTTGAGGAGAATGGTGGAGAGTTCCGAAGAAGTCCAAAATGAATATAACTGGTGGGACATGGGAAGAAAAGCTGCTGAACTGACTGATTTAAATAGATATCCTGGATCCTATGGCCCAGCTCATTCAGTCAAAGGATCCAATCAGAGGAGCAAAAAGTATTGAAGAAATGTGAGTAGTAAGGAGATTCAATCTTATAACATAATGAGATTTCCTATTGATGTTGTTTGTCCAATGACATCAGGAGAGTGACGTTTTGAATTGCGGATGAATTAAATTTGAGTGAGGCAAAGCTGTGTAAGGTCATCAGCCTCACGCTCTCCTCCAGAGATATTGGAGTCCATTGGCAAGGCATAGATCAGGATGACTGGTGATGGCCCCAGATGTGCTTTATCAAAGCCTGGTTTTCCAGAGTTACATTTCAAGAAATTGTAAATGAAAACTTCAGTTTTTCTGGGAAAAAAATGATAGAGGAAGTAAGTAGGGAAGAAATGGGGGAGGGGAATTTAGCCCCTAAACCCCAAGATACCTTGAGAAGTATGTGATCAAAATATATATTCCTATGGGCAGAGCACCCACATGTAAGAGTATGAATCCCCATGTGGACAAAGGGAAAAGAAGAGGAGGGGAGAAGGAAGAGGATGAAGACAAAGTGGAAGAGAAAATATCAGAATTGCCCAACTGGAACTTGCCAATTGGGGTAACAACTGCTACTAACTGATTGTTGCTTCTCATTCATTTGGAAGAAGACCAATGGCATCAGGAGAATGATTCCTGGACTTGCAAGTGAATTGGATTTGAGTTAGGGAGAGCTGTTGAGTTAGGTCATCAGTTTCACTCTCTCCTCCAGAGTCATCAGAGTCTGGCGGCAAGACATAGGTCAGGATGACTGGCAAAGACCCCAGATGCAGTGGGAGACTTTGTCCTTTTAAAGCTAAGTCTTTCCCAGGTTTCAATTTGTCTGAGGCACTACCGAGTCAGTAATTAAAAGACTAGGTAATGGAGGCAAAAGATGGCCTAGTTTGCTTTCAGAAAAGAATCAGTCTGCAAGGGTAAGACCCTTAGAGTTTCTGGCCAGAAAAGAAAGAAAAAAAAATCTCCCATTGATGAGATTCCTAAGGAAGAAAGGCATGATGCAGAATTCCAAGCAGTCCAGGACCACTATACCTGGTGGGTAATCGAAATATGTATCATATACTTTCCAAACTTTAAAGAGCTCTATAAATTATAGCTGTTACTATCTTTATCATTATAATTACTTTTTTTCTAATTATAGTCATATAGGATTCACATAGAATATATAGAGTCTCTGATACATATTCTCATGAAATCGTTCACCTCTTATAACCCTTTACTTCCTTCAAGAGTCAGTTCTGTTTATATACTTTTGTTTTCTCATTTAGCTCCTATTACTTTTCTATATACAGTCTGCTCTAGAAAGAGTACCTCCTTTATTAGTCACCAAATGTAGCTTGTCAACACCTGCCTTTGTATCTCTATTCACACCATTTCCATGTCTAGAATGCTAAGTCTTCATCCAATTTCTTTTTTTTAACTTAAGAACAACTCATCTTTTAAGATCCATTTGAAAATTCACCTCTTCAATGAAACATTTCCTGAGTGGCCCAATATGTGATGATTCCTCCTTCCTCTAAATATCTAGGCATTTTAGTGGATTACAAGTTCAAAATTGCAATAATCTGATATAGCCATTGATTAACTAGTTTTAAGCTGTATGAAGAGACAGGGAAGTATATTTCAGAATGAGAAAATTTATAATCCTACTGTATTCTGACTTGATCAGGCCACATCTGCAGCAGCATTTTGTTCAGTTCTAAGTACCACATTTTTTTTTTTGGTTTTCTTTTTTCTTAACAATATTTTCCCAATTACATATATAGTTTTCAACAGTCATTTTTGTAAGATTTTGAGTTCCAAATTTTTCTTCCTCCTTCTCCCCACCCAAAGATGGCAACCAATTTGATATAGGTTTTATATATATACATACACATATATACATATATACACACACAATTATATTAAGCATATTTCTATTTTAGTCATGTTGTGAAAGATCAGAACAAAAGGGAAAAATTACAAAAAAGAAAAACAACAAATGAAGTGAAAATAGTATGCATCCATCTAAATTCCTACTCCATAGTTCTTTTTCTGGATATGGAGAGCATTTTCCATCATGATTCTTTTGGAATTTTGTTGGATCATTATATTGCTGAGAAGAACTAAATCTATCATAGTTGATCATTGCACAATGTTACTGTTATTGTGTACAATGTTCTTCTAGTTCGGCTTGCTTCACTCAGGATCAGTTAATGGAAGTCCTTCCAGGTTTTTCTGAAATCTGCCTGCTGATCATTTCTTACAGTGCAATAATGTTCCATCACATTCATATACCACAACTTGTTTAGCATTTCCCCAGTGCATGAGCAACACTTAATTTCCAATTCTTTACCACCACAAAAAGAGCTAATATAAATATTTTGTACATGTTGGTCTTTTTTCCCTTCTTTATGATCTCTTTGAAATACAAACATGGTACTGGTATTGCTAGGTCAAAAGGAATACACAGTTTGATAACCCTTTGGGCATAGTTCCAAATTGTTGTCCAGGATGGTTGGATAAGTTCAAAACTCCACTGACAATGTATTAGTGTCCCAATTTTCTTACATCTTCTCCAACAATTATCTTTTTGCATTTTTGTCATATTAGTCAATCTCATAGGTATGAGGTGGTACCTCATATTTTTAATTTGAATTTATTTAATCAATAATGATTAAGAACGTTTTTTCTTATGACTGTAGATCACTTTTAATTCTTGATCTTAAAACTACCTGTTCATATCTTTTGACCATTTCTCAATTGAAGAATGACTTGTATAAGAATACAATAAATACAATAAATTTGATTCAATTCTCCAAATATTGGATAAATAAGGCCTTTATCAGAAACAGTATTTGTAAAAGTTGATTCTCAGCTTTCTGCTTTTCTTCTATTCTTGGTTGAATTTATTTTATTTGTGTAAAACATTTTTAATTTAATGTAATAAAAATTATTGATTTTGCATTTTGTAATGTTCTCTATCTCATCTTTGGTCATAAACTTTTTCCCTTTCCATAGATCTGAAAAGTAAACCATTCCTTCCTTTTCTAATTTTCCTATGATATCAACCTTGATGTCTAGATCTTGTACATGTTTTGAGTTTACTTTGGTGAAAGGTGTAAGATGTTGGTCTATGCTTATTTTCTGCCATATTATTTTCCAGGTTTCCCAGCAGTTTTTGTCAAATAGTGAGATAGTATTCCAAAAGCTGGAGTGTTTGGGTTTATCAAACAGGAGATTGCTATATGCATTTGCTGCTCTGTTTTGTGTGCCTAACCTATTCCATTGATCAACCACTCTATTTCTTAGCCAGTACCAAATAGTTTTGATGGTTGCTGCTTTATAATAAATATAGTTTTAGATCTGGTACAGCTAGACCTCCTTCCTTTGTATTTTTTCATTAATTCCCCTGATATTTTGACTTTTTGTTCTTCCAGATGAGTTTTGATATTATTTTTTCTTGCTCCATGAGATTTTTTTTTTTTGTATTTTGATTGGTATGGAACTGAATAAGTAAATCAATTTAGGTAGAATTTTCATTGTATTATATTACCATGACCTACCCATGAGCAATTTATATTTCTCCATTTGTTTAGACATGATTTTCATTTGTGTGAAAAGTGTTTTGTAATTGTGTTCATATAGTTCCTGGATTTGCCTTGGCAGGTAGACTCCCAAGTATTTTATGTTGTCTACAGGTTTTTAAATGGAATTTCTCTTTCTATCTCTTGCTACTGGACTTTGATGGTGATATATAGAAATGCTGATGATTTATGTAGGTTTATTTTATATCCTGCAACTTTTCTAAAGTTGTTAATTGTTTCAAGTAGTTTTTAAGTTGATTCTTTAAGATTCTCTAAGTATACCATCATATTATCTACAAAGACTGATTGTTTTGTTTCTTTCTTGCTTATTCTAATTCCTTCTTTCTTCTTCTCTTATTGCTAAAGCTAACATTTCTAATATAATATTGAATAATGGTGGTGATAATGGACATCCCTGTTTCACCCTTGATCTTATTGGGAATGCCTCTGACTTGCCCCCATTGCATATAATGCTTGCTGATGGTTTAAGATAGATACTGTTTACCATCATAAGGAAAGTTCCATTTGATATTGTGCTCACTAGCGTTTTTAATAGGAATGGGTTTTATATTTCATCAAAAGTTTTTCTACATCTATTCAGATAATCATATGATTTTTTTTAGTTTTGTTATTGATGTGTTTGACTATGTTGATAGTATTCCTAATATTGAACCCACCCTGCATTCCAGGTATAAATCCTACCTGGTCATAGTGTATTTATCCTGGTGAAAAATTGCTGTAATCTGTTTTCTAACATACTATTTAGTATTTGTGTATCAATATTCATTAAGAAGATTGGTCTATAAATTTCCTTCTCCATTTTGGCTCTTCCTGGTTTAGGTATCAGCACCATATTTGTCTCATAAAAGGAATTTGGTAGGATTCCTTCTTCATCTATTTTTCCAAATAGTGTGTAGAGTATTGGAATTAATTGTTCTTTAAATGTTTTGTAGAAACACCTGGCCCTGGAGATTTTTTCTTAGGGAGTTCATTGATGGCTTGCTCAATTTCTTTTTCTAAAATGGGCTTATTTAAAGCTTTCATTTTCTCTTCTGTTAATCTGGGCAGTTTATATTTTTGTAAATATTCATCCATTTTATTTATATTGTAAAATTTATTAGCATATAGTTGGGCAAAATATCTCCTAATTATTGCTTTAATTTCCTCTTTGTTAGTGGCGAGTTAACCTTTTTCATTTTTTATGCTGATAATTTGGTTTTATTCTTTCTTTTTTAAAATCAAATTAAGCAAAGGTTCATCTATTTTATTGTTGTTTTTTCATAGAAACATCTTACTTTTATTTATTAATTCAATTTTTTTACTTTCAATTTTATTAAACTCTTTTTTGATTTTCAGAGTTACTAATTTGTTATTTAATTGGGGATTATGAATTGTTTTTTTCTAGCTTTTTTAGTTACATGCCCAATTCATTGTTCTCTTCTTTTTCTTTTTTATTCATGTAAGCATTTAAAGATATAAAATTTCCCCTAAGAACTGCTTTGGCTGCATCCCATAAGTTGTAGTTATGTTGTCTCATTATTGCCATTCTCTTGCTTGAAATTATTGATTGTTAATATGATTTTTTGTTTGACCCACTCATTCTTTTTTCTTTTTCTTTTTTCCCCACTTATTCTTTAAGTTGAGATTATTTAGTTTCCAATTGATTTTTGTCTGTCTTTACATAGCCCTTTATTACACATAATTTTTATTGCATCATGATCTAAAAGGGATACTTTGCTATTTCTCCCTTTCTCTATTTGACTGTGATGTTATATCCTAATACATAGTAATTTTTTGCGTACTTGTCATGAACTTCTGAGAAAAGGTATATTCTTTTCTATCCCCATTCAGTGTTCTCCAGAGGTCTATCATTTTTAATTTTTCTACAATTCTATTCACCTCCTTAACTTCTTTCTTATTAATTTTGTGGTTCTGTTGATCTAGTTATGAGATGGGAAGGTTGAGGTCTCACAATAATATAGTTTTGCTATCCATTTCTTCCTGTAATTCACTTAATTTCTTGCTTAAGAATTTGTATGCTGTACCACTTGGTGCATACATGTTTAGTATTGATACTACTTCCTTTTCTATGGTACCTTTTAGCAAGATGCAGTTTCCTTCCTTATCTCTTTTAATTAGATCTATTATTTTTTTTGCTTTGTCTGAGATAAGGATTGCTACCCCTGTTTGTTGTTGTTTGTACTTCAAGTGAAGCACAATATATTCTGCTCCAGCCTTTTATCTTTACTCTGTGTGTATCTCTATGCTTCAAATGTGTTTCTTGCAAACAACATATTGTAGGATTCTAGTTTTTAATCCACTCTACTATGTGTTTCCATTTTATAGGAGAGTTTATCGTATTCACATTCACAGTTATGGTTCCTAACAGGGTATTTCCCTGCATCCTATTTTTTTCCTTGTTTGTACTTTTCTCTTCTCTTTCTCCCATCAGCAGTTTCTTCACTTGCCTGGCCCTATCTCTGGTCCATAGATAACCCCATGTCAACTTTCCAATCAACCTGGCAGAAAAACTTTTTGTGCTATGGTTGCTAGCTCCAAAGAGTTTGCACCCCTCCCCCACCTGGGCCACCATCACTCAATGTTTCTTCCTGGTTTCCTGCTAGGGTAGGACATCCAAATCCCCCCTTAGCTTCTGCATACACCCCCATGGACTCTCCCACCCACATTCAGCCCTCTCACCAGCCTGTGAGCCTAGTTCCAGAAGAGACTGGTACTGCAGCTGATTCAGAGGCTTGGGGAAAAGATGGACATTTAATGACATTGGGGACTTTCAATCTTTCCTGGGGAAAAGACCAGAACTGAATAGAAAATTGAATCTTAACATACAAGACTCAAGAGAAGTTTAAAAAGGTAAACAGAGGGAAAAAAAAGGTTACTCAATTAGGTTAAACTGTTTATATCCCTACACAGGAAGATAATACTCATAACTCTTAAGAATTGTAAATGTATTTGGGCAGAGAGAAGGACTTTACACAGAGGGCATAAATATAAATTGTCTTTGATGTGATGATACAAAAAAATTTAAGGCGTTAAAAAGGGAGTCTATGGGGAAGAAAGGAAAGGGGAGATGGAAGGGGATGAATTATATCATATGAAGAGGTGAAAAAAACCCTATTACAATAGTGGGAAAGAAAGGAGGGGTGAACATCGTTTCAATCCTACTCTCATTATATTTGATTCAAAGAGGGAACAACATATACGTTCATTGGGATAAAGAAACTTAACTCATTCTTTAGGGAAGCAAAAGGGGAAGGGAAAGGGGGGGACTGATAGAAGGGAGGACAAAAGCAAGGGAGAAAAGGGTAAAGAAAAGAGAGGGGGGTGATAAAAAGGGAGGGCAGATTGGGGGAGGCAGGGGTAAGAAGTAAAATGTCAGTGATGAGGAATAGGGTGAAAGAGGGGGGGGAAGTACAAAGGGGGTAAATAGAATAGAGGGTAATAGTAATAATAACTGTGAATGTGAATGGGATGAACTCTTCTATAAAACAGAAGTGAATGGCAGAGTGGATTAAAAACCAGAATCCTACAACATGCTGTTTACAAGAAACACATTTGAAGCAGAGAGATACACACAGAGTAAAGGTAAAAGGCTGGAGCAAAATATATTATGCTTCAGCTAAAGTAAAAAAAGCAGGGGTAGCAATCCTTATCTCAGACAAAGCGAAGGAAAAAATAGATCTCATTAAAAGAGATAAGGAAGGAAATTACATCTTGCTAAAAGGTACTATAGATAATGAAGTAATATCAATATTAAATATGTATGTGCCAAGTGGTATAGCATGCAAGATCTTAGAGGAGAAGTTAAATGAGTTACAAGAGGAATTAGACAGTAAAACTATACTAGTGGGGGATCTGAATCTCCCCCTCTCAGAATTAGGTAAATCTAGCCAAAAAATAAATAAGAAAGAAGTGAAAGAGGTGAATAGATTACTAGAAAAGTTAGACATGATAGATGTCTGGAGAAAATTGAATGGGGATAGAAAGGAATATACCTTTTTCTCAGCAGTACATGGCACATTTTCAAAAATTGACCATGTATTAGGACACAAAAACATCATAGTCAAATGTAGAAAGGCAGAAATAGTAAATGCATCCTTCTCAGATCATGATGCAATAGAAATTACATGTAAGAAAGAGCCAGGGAAAAGTAGAATGAAAATCAATTGGAAATAAATAATATCATTCTAAAGAATGAATGGGCCAAACAACAAATCATAGAAACAATCAATAACTATATCCAAGAGAATGACAATAATGAGACAATATACCAAAATCTATGGGATGCAGCCAAAGTAGTGCTTAGGGGAAAATTTATAGCTCTAAATGCTCCCACGAATAAAAGAGAGAAAGAGGAGATTAATGAATTGGTCATGCAACTTAAAAAGTTGGAAAAAGAACAAATTAGAAATCCCCAATTAGAAACTAAACTAGAGATCCTGAAAATTAAAGGAGAAATTAATAAGATCGAAACCAAAAAAAGGGGAAAGGGACCCACATGTACAAAAATATTTATAGCTGCTCTTTATGTGGTGGCAAGGAATTGGAAGTTGAGGGGGTGCCCATCAATTGGGGAATGGCTGGACAAGTTGTGGTATATTAATACAATGGTATACTATTGTGCAGTAAGAAATGATGAGCAGGAGGAATTCAGAGAAACCTGGAGGGTCTTGTGTGAGCTGATGATGAGTGAGATGAGCAGAACCAGAAGAACACTGTACACAGTATCATCAACATTGAGTGTTGACCTACTGTGATGGACTATATTCTTCTCACCAATGCAATGGCACAGAAGAGTTCCAGGGAACTCGTGATGGAAGAGGATCTCCAAATCCAAGAAAAAAAAAGAACTGAGGAGTATAGATGCTGAATGAACCATACTATTTCTTTTGTTTTTGATGATGTTGTTTTTTTCTATTTTGTGGTTTTTCATCATTGCTCTGATTTTTTCTCTTATAACATGACTAAGGAAGAAATAGGATTAATGTTATTATGTGTATATATATATATAACCTATATCAGATTACCTGTTCTCTAGGGGAGGGGGGAGGGAGGGGAGGGAGGGAGAAAAATCTGAAATTGTAAAGCTTGCATAAACAAAAGTTGAGAACTGTCTTTACATGTAATGGAAAAAATAAAATACTTTATTAATTAAAAAACATAAAAAAAGATTGAAAGAAAAAACCTATGAAATTAATCAATATAACTAAGAGCTGGTTTTATGAAAAAACCAATAAAGTAGATAAAATATTGGTTAATTTGGTTTAAAAAAAGGAAGAAGAAAACCAAATTACCAGTATCAAAAATGAAAAGGGTGATGTTACCACCAATGAAGTGGAAATTAAAGCAATAATTAGGAATTATTTTGCTCAACTGTATGCCAATAAATTTGACAATCTAACTGAAATGGATGAATATTTACAAAAATACAAACTGCCCAGGTTAACTGAAGAGGAAATAAAATCCTTAAATAAACCCATATTAGAAAAAGAAATTGAACAAGCCATTAATGAACTCCCTAAGAAAAAATCCCCAGGGCCAGATGGGTTTACAGGTGAATTTTACCAAACATTTAAAGAACAATTAATTCCAATATTATACAAATTTTTTGGAAAAATAGGTGAAGAATGAGTTATACCAAATTTGTTTTATGACACAAATATGGTGGTGATACCAAAACCAGGCAAAGCAAAACAGAGAAAGAAAATTATAGACCAATTTTCATAATGAATATTGATGCTAAAATCTTAAATAAGATATTAGCAAAGAGATTACAGCAAGTGATCACCAGGATAATACACTATGACCAGGTGGAATTTATGCCAGGAATGCAGGGCTGGTTCAGCATTAGGAAAACTATTAACATAATCAACCACATCAATAAGAAAACCAACCAAAATCATATGATTATCTCAATAGATGCAGAGAAAGCTTTTGACAAAATATAGCACCCATTCCTAATAAAAACACTAGAGTTTAGGAATAGGTGGAGCTTTCCTTAAAATAATAAACAGTATGTACCTAAAGCCATCAGCTAGTATTATATGCAATGGAGATAAATTAGAGGCCTTCCCTGTAAGATCAGGGGTGAAACAGGGATGTCCATTATCACCCCTATTATTTAATATTTTACTAGAAATGTTAGCTTTAGCAATCAGAGAAGAAAAAGGAAATAAAGGAATTAGAATAGGCAAGGAGGAAACAAAACTATCACTCGTTGCAGATGATATGATGGTATACTTAAAGAATCCTAGAGAATCAACTCAAAAATTACTTGAAACAATGAACAACTTTAGCAAAGTAGCAGGATATAAAATAAATCCACATAAATCATCAGCATTTCTATACATGAGCAACAAAGTCCAGCAGCAAGAGATAGAAAGAGAATTTCCATTTAAAGTAATGGTAGATAATATAAAATACTTGGGAGTCTACTTGCCAAGACAAACCCAGGAACTCTATGAACACAACTACCAAACACTCTTCACAGAAATTAAATCAGATCTAAATAATTGGAAAGATATCAATTACTCATGGATAGGCAGAGCTAATATAGTAAAAATGACAATACTACCCAAATTAATTTACTTATTCAGTGCCATACCAATCAGACTACCTAAAAATTATTTTATACAGCTAGAAAAAATAATAACAAAATTCATCTGGAAAAACAAAAAATCAAGAATATCCAGGGAAATAATGGAAAAAAAAATCACAGGAAGGTGGGTTAGCGCTACCAAACCTGGAGCTTTACTATAAAGTGACAGTCATCAAAACTATCTGGTACTGGCTAAGAAATAGACTGGAGGATCAATGGAATAGGCTAGGCACAGGAAATGCAGTAGTAAATGACACTAGTAATGGAGTGTTTGATAAACCCAAAGACTCCAGCTTCTGGGATAGGAACTCAGTATTTGACAAAAACTGCTGGGAAAACTGGAAGATAGTATGGCAGAAATTAGGCATAGACCAACATCTTACACCTTATACTAAAATAAGGTCAAAATGGATACATGATTTAGACATAAGAGGTGATACCATAGGTAAATTAGGAGAGAAAGGAATAGTGTACCTATCAGATCTTTGGAAAGGAAAACAGTTTATGACCAAACAAGAGATAGAGTATATTATAAAATGCAAAATGGATGATTTTGATTACATTAAATTAAAAAATGTTTATACAAACAGAAACAATGCATCCAAAATTAGAAGGGAGGAAGAAAGCTGGGAAACAATTTTTATGGCCAGTACTTCGGATAAAAGCCTCATTTCTAAAAAATATAGGGAACTGAGTCAAATTTATAAGAATCCAAGTCATTCCCCAATTGAGAAATGGTCAAAGGATATGAACAGGCAATTTTCTGATGAAGAAATCAAAGCTATCTATTCCCCTATGAAAAAATGCTCTAAATCTCTAATGATTAGAGAGATGCAAATTAAAACAACTCTGAGGTACCACCTGACACCTATCAGATTGGCTAAAATGACAAAAAAGGAAAATAATAAATGTTGGAGAAGCTGTGGAAAAATTGGAACACTAATGCATTGTTGGTGGAGCTGTGAACTGATCCAAACATTCTGGAGAGCAATTTGGAATTATGCCCAAAGGGTGATAAAGCTGTGCATACCCTTTGACCCAGCAATACCACTTTTGGGTCTTTTGCCCAAAGAAATCATGGAAAGGGGAAAGGGACCCACATGTACAAAAAATATTTATAGCTGCTCTTTATGTGGTGGCAAGGAATTGGAAGTTGAGGGGATGACCATCAATTAAGGAATGGCTGGACAAGTTGTGGTATGTGAAATCAATGGAATTCTATTGTGCTGTAAGAAACGAAGAGCAGGAGGAGTTCAGAGAAACTGGAGGGTCTTGCCTGGGCTGATGATTAGTGAGATGAGCAGAACCAGAAGAAGATTGTATACAGTATCATCAACATTGAGTGTTGATCTACTGTGATGGACTATATTATTCTCACCAGTGCAATGGTACAGAAGAGTTCCAGGGAATTCATGATAGAAGAGGATCTCCAAATCCAGGAAAAAAAAAAAAAAAGAACTGTGGAGTAGATGCTGAATGAACCATACTATTTCTTTTGTTTTGGGTGCTGATTTTTTTTTATTTTGAGGTTTTTCATCATTGCTCTGATTTTTCTCTTATAACATGAGTAATGCAGAAATATGTTTAATGTTATCATGTGTGTGTGTGTATATATATATATCAGATTACTTGCTATCTAGGGGAGGGGGGGAGGGAGGGGAGGGAAGGAGAAAAATCTGGAATTGGAAAGCTTGTATAAACAAAAGTTGAGAACTATCTTTACATGTAACCGGAAAAAAATAAAATACTTTATTAATTATAAAAAAGATGCATATTGGCTTAAAACTTAAAGGGAAAAGAATATCCCTAAAGGTTTTTCTGAATCTCTAAAGTCAGAGAAATTTGCCAAATCTTAAACATGGCTGTCTGTATTTACCCACTGTCAGCAGAAGCATCAGGTATAGTTTCAAAACAAAATATATAATCCTTTTTAACCAAATTTCAATTTTATTTTGAATTGTGCTTAATAACAATGCCACCTGGTTCTGTGAGAGCCAAGGTACCACTATTCCAACCTCTTCTTAGAGATAGAGCATATTCTCTTACTCTACCTCCCAGTCTTTGCCCTGTGCCCTGACTCTACAGGGACTGGAATTTTAAAAGCAAAGTCTGTACAAGGTCTGATTTCTCTGCTTCTCTTCTAAGGTCCGTTCATCCTATTGCTTTCTTGGTATGCTGCCCATGTGAAATCAATACAATTTGAAATCTGCAAAAGAAAAAAAAAGAAAAACTGTCTATGTTTTTCTTGTTTGTGTGTGTATGTATTTTGCAATATGACTGATATGGAAATATGGTTTGCATTATTTTACATGTATAAATGACATATCACTTGCTTTCTCAAGGGGTGGGGAAGGGGCAGGAGAAAATGAGAGAATTTGGAACTCAAAAATTTTAAAATGAATGTTAAAATTTTATATCTAATTGGACAATATTTAACTAAATATTTTTTTTTCTTAAAAAAGAATATAGTGGGGCAGCTAGGTGGCACAGTGGATAGAGCACCGGCCCTGAAGGCAGGAGTACCTGAGTTCAAATCCGGCCTCAGACACTTAACACTTACTAGCTGTGTGACCCTGAGCAAGTCACTTAACCCCAATTGCCTCACTAAAAAAAAAAAAAAAAAAGAATATAGTGTCTGAGAACTGCATTTGGATTTCTGGATCACGATTTCAAATAGAAAGATGATGTACTCTTGACCAGAAAGGGATGGAACCTAATAAAGGTTATTAAATATTTGCCTGTATTCCTGATAATGTTATCAATAGGGCTTTAAACTGAAAACCATCTGCCAAAACAAAAATTCATTTATTAAATATCTGCTATGTGCTAGATGCGGGGAATTAAAATGTAAAGATTGAAATAATCCTTACTCTCAAGAATCTTATGTTCACTATAAAATAGGTAGTAGAATGTCAACAGAAAGGTCCCCAGAAAAAGTGAAGTGATAAAACAAGTTATCTCAGAGGCTAATAATCATTACACAAAGTACAGATATCAAACAATATGAACTTAAAACATGGAGGTAAATTTTACTTCATATGACTGAAATTTTGCAGTATATGATTCATGTCTAAAAATGGCCATGGTAATATAGAACTTATCCAATTATAGGCAAGGAGGTGAATAACTGTTTATTAAAATATTATCGGGGTGGCTAGGTGGCACAGTGGATAAAGCACCAGCCCTGGATTCAGGAGTACCTGAGTTCAAATCTGGCCTCAGACACTTGACACTTACTAGCTGTGTGACCCTGGGCAAGTCACTTAACCCCCATTGCCCCGCAAAAAAAAAAAAAAAAAAATATATATATATATATATATATATATATATATATATATATATATATATTATCATGTGTGGAAATTAACAAATACAATGGTAAAGGCAGATGAAGATCATTTAGATGAAAATGAATCTAGGAAGAAACATATAGTACTATGGTAGAATTATGCTATAAACTACCTGGTCAGACAGAGGCAATGCATTTATATTAAAAGATATTAAATTGATTAAAGGCTAGTGTTCTCTGTGTATGCCCAGTAGGACAACTAGTGGGCTGAACCACAATGAATAAATACAAAATTTTGTTCAAGAGAAGTATTTAACTGAGAGTGTCAGTTATCCTTATTTTGTATAAATATACAAATACATCAAATTGATTTCTAAATGTTGATAACATTCTTAATTTTAACCCCAAAGACATAGGACATGGAATCCTTCCTGGAAATAGGAAGGCAATTATTTATCAGTGTCTATCATAGGCCCAGAGGGCTCCCACTTTGGAGTCACCCAAAAGCAGGGAAAGTGCCAGGTTCTGCTCACTAAAAGAAACTGGAGGTCTCAAGGAGAATTTATTCCAAATGGTTACAGGCTAGTTTCCTAGCCTGCTCCTCAGCTCCATCCCACTGGAAAATAGAGACATGTTTCTGTGCTTTAAGTTGTGAGAGTCAATGCAGGTATCAAATTTCAAAAGGAAGGGTATTTTTAAATTTTGGAGGTCCTACTCTGTTAACAAGTAGAAAATTTCTTCATTAGTCTACTTACATGACTTGTGTTAGAGCTTAGAATTGTTCTAGTTAATATCAAATAGAGAAGGAACAATATTTACGGTATCTCTGATTTAAAAAAAAATCCAAATAGCTAGAAGGTACCTTAGTGGCAGTTGTAATTATGATACTGCCAAGGATGGCTGAGCAGGAAGTCTTCCAATATGGTTAGGGGTATGGGAAACAGAATGATGAATTTGGCACATAAGAATGATAGAGTAGTGATGGGGGACGTTGACATCTGGACATCTGCTGCAGTTTTCTCTTTGCTCAAAACAGAGCAGATGATAAATTCCTGATTTGCCTTAATGATCATTTATTTCTTTAAAAGTTAGAGGAAGTAACCAAGGGGACTGATATTCTAAATGCAATTCTGATGATAAAAAGAAACTGGTTATTGTTGTGGAAATTATAGAAACCATGGAAGGAAATGGCCACACCATATTAGAGAAGATATTAGTAGGGGAAAACCATATAGTCTGATATGCATCCTAGAATTTGGAAAGCAGATATTGGAGTCCAGAGAATAAATAGATATCAGACCACAGCCTAATATTCTACAAATGTTGCCCAAGAGGAAAGAGAGCTCTTAAAAATTAAATTGTGATGAGGGAGAATGGGGGGGGTGTGGATGGAGTTCCCTAATTACATTGCTTTGGAAATATAGGAAAATGGTAAATAAACCTGGACTTTTGGAAGCCATACATAGAGAAGTCGAATAGGAAACAAAACATGGATATAGAGAATACAGCGCAGTCATTTAAGAAAGGTATCAAGATCTCTAAAATTGAGAATGAGATGAGGCTGCTGATAAATGCTAAGGATAATAAAAAGACACTCTTTTAGGTATATTATTCAGGATGCATGGTGTGAGAATCAGGGTGCCACCCCCTGCTGAGAAAGACATTGTGAGAACCAGGGCAGATCCACGCTGAGGAGAAAGCATGTGACTTGGCGTCTGGAAGTTATGTCTATTCATAGACCGCCTGTAAGTCATGTCAATCAATGGACCAGCCAATTAGCTTGGAGCTGTGTGTGGGTCCACCACTCTTCCTGTCCCACAGGGAACTTCCACTGGAATGTACATAGAATCAGCCCTTTTTCATTCAGGAACCAGCTATTGGTAGCAAGAGTAGAAAGAGTAGACAGATCTCTTTATTTCTCCATGTGTTTCTCTTTACTAACCCCTAATATACTTTAATAATTGCTTAATGCACAAAGACTGGTGCTAAAACTTCTAATTTAAGGTGACCACACATTAGATTTTTAGACATCACAGATTTTTTTAAGCTTCACAATAGGATGATGGCAATGGTCAACAAAATGGTGTTTGCTTCTGCTTTCTGTAACAAAAAGAATGGCCTTCAGATTGAGAGAAATAAAGCAATAATAGTTAACAAGGAGTTAAAACCAAATATATGTAGGCAAATGAGAGAACCTATCTGTTTATAATGAATTCTAGTCCATAGGAATGGATGACCTACATCTCAGGAAAACCTTATGGTAATGATTGCAGATCAATCCTGTTATTGTTAAACTCTAATCTCTTATGACCCAAGTTCTCATCAGTTTACTTGTTATGTATTGCCAATTATACCACTACATTTTGCAAAATGATTAAAAATTATTTCTATAAGAATTGTATATTGATTCTCTGGTGATATGAAGGAAGCTACAGGGAATTTTCCCAATTTTCAATTTTGTACATCATGTTTTCATGTATCTATCACCCCACATAACAAAGACTAGAAGTAATCAGCATAACAGATATACAACTCATAGCTTACATTTATATAATAATTTAAGGTTTACAAGGCTCTCAGATACATTATTTCATTTAGTGCTCATAGCAGACTTGTGTGAGAAGAAATCCTATAGGTATTATTCCCATTTCCTAGATGAATAATGACCAGTGAAAACTAATTTAACTGGTTTGGCCCACAGTCCTTTGGGATACATGCATGACAAGGCAACTAAAATGAAGATTGAGCATTATCATCACTACCTCCTCCAGACTCTTATAAAGGACTGGCAAAATTATGGCTAATCCATACCCCTCATTTCTCCCCCCTCATCAGACAATTTAAATACCCACAATTTCTTTGGTCCTATTGGTACTACTATCTTCCCAAATATATAACAAGGCAGTCTCTTTTTGAAGATAGCTGGCTTTTGTCAAAACCTCCATATAAGTTTTGAGTGCCCAAGTGTTCTGAACCTTGAACCAAAGTATGAAAACATCATGGTGCTATAAGGAGATAAAATTCTAGCTATACTATCTAAAATCTAATGAATGGTCACCAATAAATTATAAGCTTTAGCAAGAGTATTTAAGTATTTATTAAGGAGCATTAGGATCAGAGAGAAAGGTAAAAATCTAACTATTTCTAAGAGACACCATCATCTGACCCACCATGGCGATGTCAGGAACAAAAAGGACCCGATGCTTCCTCCTTCCTCCCAGAAGCCTTCTGTGAAACTGGGAACATCCCCCACACAAAGCTCTAAGCTAATTGGCTGGTAGTTTTCATAGACAGTACTGTGGTAAAAATTATTGGAGTTTTAGCTGACTCATTTGGGAGGACCCACACCTGGCCCACCCTGAAGTTATGTATGCTACTGAGGTCAGAAGGAGAACTCTCCATAGGCAGTTTCTGAAGGATCTCCTCTTTTGGAGGAGGGAGATTGAATGCTCGCTGAGGGGAGGCTGGAGTCACTTCCAGAATGCTCACGCTTGCCTGTTCTCTGTCCTTGATTTTTTTCCCTGTGATGAGAGAAACTAGCATATTTCCCAGGTGTGGTGAGTGAACACAAAAACCCTGCATTCCTTTGAATTAGCTTAATTGGAAATGATCTGGGGATTGTATAGACCTAGAGTAGAGTTAGGAGAATTTATCTGTATTTCTTTTTCCCTATTTCCTTATCTTTGATTTTTTTATTAATTTCACCTTTGTTGTTTAATTAATTCCTAAGTAATAAAATCTGATCCTTTTGTGGAAAAGAAGCTGTAAGGCTCCTTTCTTATTGTCCTGGGAGAAATATCTAAATGGGCAGTTCAGAGGGGAGGGAACTTTGAACCTAGAGGTCCCTCATTATTTCCAGGACCCCTATGTTTGGTGAGTCACCCAATTAACTCTCCTGTAAGGGGCTAAAATTCTAACTATACCATCCAAAATCTAATGAGTGGTCACCAATAAATTATAAGCTTTAGCAATAGTTTAGACTCTTAAGCATTTATTAAGGAGAATAAGGATTTGGTAAAGAGAGAGAGAAAGGCCTAGATTCATCTATCTATCTTGGGTAGCTACCATTCTCCTCCTCTGCTCTCCACAGAGTCCTGGTGAAAGAGTGCCAGTCAGAGCGCCAGCCTTGCCCCTTCTTCCACAAGCAAATGTCACTTCCTGACGCCAAAGAAAAGCCACATGGTCTTGCCTCAGAGGCTTTCTCCTCATGGTGGAGCTTTCCTACAGTAAGTCTCCAGCAGGTAGCATCATTCCAATCGCTACACTCCATATATTAAATCAGCCCCTACAGTACCCACGAGCAAACATTACTTCCTGACACCAAGGAACTGACTGCATGGCTTGCCCTCAGACACCTTCTCCTCATAGCAGAGCTTTCCTACAGTAACTCTCCAGCAGGTGGCTTCATTCCAATCATTACAGTGCCATGTCTGGATGGTACCACTAACTGTGTGTGGCCCTTGGCTTGAGTTCAGGGTCAATAGTAACCATACATTGAGACTGCTAACTATTGGCATCTGTTCTTCTCCCCTTGCAAATAGGGATAAAATTTTGCCAACTGCTACCCTTCTGTGTTTCTACTGTTCTTTATTTGAACTCTCTTGTACTACAATGAGGAAATTGAGGTCAGAAAAGTTATGGTTCCCCCATAATCACACATCTGGTAACTTTCAGCAGCAGGATTTGACCCAATATCTTGTCAATAGTTTACAATTTTGTTTGACCTTAATATCTTACCTGAAATAAATAAATAAATAAAAGCACACACACACACACACACACACACACACACACACACACACTACAGTATTCTCAGATTTCACTAGTCTTGGAGATTTTTAGAAAATATTCCTAATAAGTTAGGATGTTCTTCTATATATGGACTTTTACTTTCAGAAGAAAGACAAGGTACTAAATACATACTTGGGAAAAAATAAAGGTATTTCATGGAGAAATTGTTTTGAATCTTCTAACATCATGCAAGCATTCAGGAACCTTTTTAATCTCGAATTTGCCAAGAATATTAAATATACCATCTCACTTAAGTCTCACAACAACCATGGAAAATATGTACTATGAACATTATCACCATTTTAAAGTGAGGAAAATAGCTCATTCATGGTCAAACAGCTAGGGAGTATCAGAGACTAGATTTAATCAGTCTTTTTGATTTTAAGTCCAGCAATCAATCCACTAAACAATGCTGCCTACAAGTTCAGTAGGAGCCAACAGCATGATATGGTATTGGGGCAAAAATCTAATGTGATCTTAGATTGAATTAAAGAAGTATATTGCCCAAAACAAAATGAAGTCCTATCCTAGGTACACCCTGGAGAAAAATCCATTTGGCTTCCTAAGATAGGTTTTGGCAGATTAGGTAGCTCTTCAAGGACAACTCACTAGCCTCCTGTTTACAAAATGGAATACATGCTTTTAAGTAGTAACATTACAAGGTTCACTTAACTTTCTTCAAGATGTCTTGATGAATAACAACACAAAATAAATTACCAGTAGGGTAGTTGGGTTTTGTCTCTCATGCTATAATCAACCATGACAATCTCTGTGCCATGATAAAATCTGTGTTCTAACAGGATTTAATAAAGAATGGCACCAGGGAACAATGTGTACACAGTATCACAAACAGAGACTTGATTGAATCTCATCCATAGAAGAAGTATAATGCCTTGTCCTAAGTAATTCAAAATAAATATTTGACAAGTATTTCTTCACTAATCAGTAGCTGAACATCCGGTTATTTTTATGACATCCTTGTTTCTAAAGCTTACGAGGTCTCAGCTAAAGAAGGAACAAATGAAAAAAGTGATTTTGAATAATGCACAACCTATCCTCAAACATTAAAAGCAAGAAGAGAAAAATCTATTATAAAGAACTCCAGGGTCATTCAATATGTTTTAGTGTAATAGCATTTTAGTAAACCGAGTAGACCACTAGAAATAACTTTCAGCTATTGTTAAGTGGACAAAAACAAAAGAAACAAAACTGTCTTAGCAGACTTTTTTGATGTAATATACCAAGTAAATGGAACTCTGGACAGAATAGAGAGATGAAGAAAATATTATGTACACAACAGTGACACAGCTTGGTCTAGTTAACATAGCTTTAAGGAATGAGGTGAGAAGTAGATCATAAGGAAAGTAGGAGGGATAAGCAATGGTTTAATGGAATAATCCCACAATGCCTGAAAAGAATAGGCTGAAGTGACTCAATGTTAGGAACCAGAAGAAAACTACAAGTCTGAGGCAAGCACTAGGATCTTGAAACCTTTGGCATAAAAATAATTTAGAGAATAGGAAAAAACTACAAGGTTGCCAAGATTTACAAGGTTGATGATAGCACAAAAAGACAAAACATATCTGGGAATCATGCAACATCACCACCCAAACCCCTGGCACATGCTGTTTTTGCCTTGTGATTTCCAGGGGCCTATAGGAGAGCCCTCCAATACATGAAAATCTCCAAAGGGGGAAAAACATATGACTGAGAAAAGACATAGTATTTTATATCCGTTGCTTATTACATAGTAAGTACTGTTAAGGGCTAAAATTCTAGCTAAACTGTCTAAAATATCTAATGAGTGGTCGCCAATAAATTATAAGCTTTAGCAAGAGTTAGACTTTTAAGCATTTATTAAGGAGAATAAGAATTTGGTAAAGAGAGAGAAAAAGGCCTAGATTCCTATCTATTAAAGGGAGAGCACATTTCTAGCTCCGCTCTCCACCAGAGTCCCAAGGAAAGAGTCAGACAGAGTGCTAGTCTCTTCCTTCTTCCTCCCACTCCCCAACGTCACTTCCTGACACCAAAGAAAAGACTCCGTGTCTTGCCCTCAAAGACCTTCATTTCATGGGCGGAACTCTTCTACAGTAAGTCTCCAGCAGGTGGCGTCATTCCAACCATTACAGTACTAAATCAGATTTTTTTCAAGAATACATTCACTTTAAGGTTTGCGAAACCTTATTATCTTATTTAATCTTCATAACAACCATAGCATGTAGCACTATTATCATCTCCATTATCACTCCAAATGAAGCTCAAAAATGTTAATTGACTTGTTCAGAATTATATATAACTACTAAGTGTCTTCAAATCCAGGTAGATCTTTCTAACTCCAAGTATATCATTCTGTTCACTATGCCACACAAGTCCTTATAATAATGTGTGGGGTTTTTTTTTTTGTTTATTTGCTTTTTGGCTACACCTAGCATCTGAATAATAATACTACATGGTATGTATTTATTTCCTAAATTATGGAATTATTGACCTTTTGTGACACCAGAGTTCATAGAGTACAAACTTTACTTGAAGAGCCCTATCTCCAAAATTGGTTATTTATTCTCTGCTTAATGATATAAAGTTTTAAAGAGCCCTCTCTTTCCCAAGGCAGCTCATTCTACTTTGATATCTTATTAAGTTTTTATTAGCTTTTGCTATTTTAAGCTTATTTTTATAATTAATATAAATCAATCAAAAAACATTTGTTAAGAAACTACTATGTACCAGGTACTATGCTAAGAACTGGAGATGAAAAGAGACAAAAGATGATCACTGCCCTCAAGAAGCATACAGTCTAATGGGGGAGACAACACGCAAACAAATATATAAAAAGCAAACTTTCTACAGAGTAAATAGGAAATAATTAACAGAGTGAAAACACTAAAGTTAAGAGAAGCTAGGGGAGGCTTCCTGCAGATAGAAAGATTTTAGCTTGGACTTAAAGGTAGTCAGGGAGGTGACTAGGCAGAGTGGAAGAGAGATAAGATTTAAAGAGATAAGCTATATTGTTCACAAAATAGCTGGGAGGTCAATGTCTCTGGATAGAAGAGTATATGTCAGGGAATAAAGTATAAGTCTGGAAATGTAGAAGGGTCCTAAGTTATAAAGGACTTTGAAATCTAAATATAGTATTTTATATTTGATCCTGGATGCTATAGGAACCCAATGGAGTTTCAGGCCATGGAGGGGAGGGAAAGGTATGTGTGTGTATGTATGACATGATCAGATGTATATATATATATTTCAGGAAAGTCACTTTAGTGGTTGAATGGAGGTTAGATTGTAGATTGGAGTGGGGAGAGACTTGAAGCAAGCAGACCCCATAGCAAACTATTGCAATTATCCAAGCATTAGGTAATGAGGACGTACAACAGAGTGGTGGCATTGTCAGGAGAGAAGAGAACATATACAAGAGATGTTGCAAAAGTGAAATCAACAGGACTTAGTAACAGATTATATATGGGATAGTGAGAAATTCTGAGGAATCCAGGTGAATCCTTAGGGGCTGGGAAGATTGGTTATCCTCTATAGTAACAGGGAAGGTGGGAAAGAGTTAAGGTTAAAGGCAGAAATAATGAGTTCCATTTTGAATATAGTAAGTTTAAGATGTTGACTGGACATCCAGTTTGAGATATCTAAAAGGTAGCTGGAGATGTAAGACTGGAGGTCAGCTGAGAGTTAGAGGCAGAATAGGTAGTCTTGAGAATACTCTGCATAGAGTTTGTAATTAAGTCCATGAGAGCTAATGACATCTCAAAGTCAATTGGTATAGATGGAGAAGAGGAGAAGGCCCAGGAGAGAACTCTAAGGAACACCTACAGTTATAGAGTACAATCTGGAGCAGGAGTGAGCAAAGGAGACAAGAGTGGTCAGGTAGAAGGAGAACCAGGAGAGAGTGATTTTCTGAAAACCTAGAGAGAAAAGAACATCGAGGAGGTGATCAAATGCCAAAGGCTTCAGCAAAGTGAAGGAGAATGAAGATTGAGAAAAGACCATTGGATTTGACAAGAAATCATTAGTAATTTTAGAGACAGTAGCTTCAGTGGAGTGATAAGGTCAGAAGCCATATTATAAGAGGTTAAGAAAGGAGTAAGAGGAGAGAGGATGGAAGCACCAATTGTAGAAAACCCATTCAAGGGGTTTAGCTACAAAATTTAGCAGAAGAGATAATAGGAAAATACTTAGTGGGTCTATAAAGATCAAGTGAGGCATTTGTGGGGGTGGGGAGTCCTGGGCATGTTTTTAGACAGTAGAAAATGATCCAGGAGACAAGAAGCGATTAAAAATAAGTGAAAGTGGGGATGGCAGAGAAGGCAATATGTTGGAGGAGATGGGGTGGAATGGCATTGCTTGAAGCAGTATCCTTGGTAAGGAGTAAGGTCATTTCATCATTTAAGACAGAGGTAAAGGAGAAAAAATTGGTAGAAGACATCAAAGTGATATGAGATGAGGAAGAGGGGAGAAAAGGAACTTCATGAGAATGGCTTCATTTTTTGGTTTTTTTTTCTGGAAAATAAAGGCAATGTTCTTAGCTGACACTAAAAAGAGAAGAAGACTTTGGAGGTCTGAGGAAGGATTAAAAGCATTGTTGGGAAGAGTTGCTGTGGAGAGTGGGATAGTTGATAAGGGAGGTATACTAAAATTACCTAGCAGCAGGGAGGACCTCATTGAGCTTATGTAATACAAATTTGTAGTGGACCCAGTCAGAAAAGTTGAGTGAATTTTCTTTAACTTCATGAAGCAACATGGGTGTAGGAGTGATAATGAAAGAGAGGAGTAATTTAAACCTGAAGCTTGATTGGTCATAATCATAAACTAGAGATTCAAAAACTGCAGTTTAGAGCTAAAATGGTTCACCAATGAGTCAAGATGTAGAGAAGAGGAGAGAGTGACTATTACAGGGGAAATGGTCTGGGAGAGAATTGAGGGGTTAAGGGACTAAAGGTCATGGTCTAGATGCAAAATAGAGTTTTTAAGAAAAAAAATAAAGGGAGAGATTGAGTCAATAGATTGTTCTGAGATAGAGGGATTTCAGATGTTTGAACTTGAATGTGCTACATTTATAAGTGATATCAAGATCAAGGGTATGGACATCTTTGTGTATGGCTGAGATGGGGTGGAGGAGTAGCTCATGGGAAGTGAGCAAATTGAGAAACTCAGTGATTAGGGTATTGGAGGGAGAATCAATATGTATATTGAAATCTGCTAATATTTGGATTTTTAGGGTTTTTTGGTTAGGCAATTGGGGTTAAGTGACGTGCTTAGGGTCACACAGCTAGTAAGTGTCAAATGTCTGAGGCCGGATTTGAACTCGGGTCCTCCTGAATCCAGGGCCAGTGCTCTATCCACTGCTCCACCTAGCTGCCCCAAATCAGCTAATATTAAGGCCGGAGTTGAGAAGAGAAAAATTGTAAACCAAGTAATTATCTAACTCATTGAGGAAGAAAGGAAAGTGAGTGGGGGCGGGGGGAGGTTGTCTGTAGACAATAGCTACTAAGATTTTGATTGGATGATAGATATGAATAGCATGACTCTGATAGGAAGAGAGGTGATAGAGGAAGGGGAGAATCTGGAAGTGACAATGGGGAACAAGGAAAATTCCAACTCCCCGAACTTGACTGGTGAGCCAAAGGGAATAAGTGAAGGTGTAGCTGTTAGGTATAAGAAAGGGTGGCCAATGAGGTTGTGCCATTCATTGGGAGAGAGTCAGGATTCAGGAAGACCTATTAGGTTTAAGGAGTGGGAAGGGAAAATATTTAGGATGAAGGGAAGTCAGATGCCTGTAAAACAGACCACAGTGGAAGGGGGAAGGGCTGGGTCAAAATAGGACAAGACTTTGGGGGAAGGATGAAGAAGGATGAGAATAAGGAATCAAGTGGTAGGGGGTGTGCAGTGGGTTTTGGATGATTATCTGCAAGGCTTCCAAATCATTGGGATGTGAAAAGTATGACCAGGTGTGAGAATTTTCATCATGGAGTAGAATAAATCCTATACTGTCACAAGACAGGCACAGCAGGAGATGAGAGGCCCAGCGTCAAAATAAGTTTGTTCTTCTTTTCACTAGCCACTGTCCACATCATATTTGGGAGATTGGGCTGGAAGCAGAAGGTGCAGATGGAGGTGGCTGCTTTGGGGCTGATGGAAGATGCCTGGATTGGTGCCTGGGAGCCTTTCCTCAGGGGATACATTGTGCCCAACAGGAGATGGAAGGTTCAAGGCACTAGGGTGGGCCCACTGACTGTGGTCTTCTCACTCAAGGAGGTTGGGCTGTGAAGGAGCATCAGGAGGAGGTAGACTCTCAGAAAAGATGGAAGATGCTTAACTTGGGTCCAAGCAACTCCCTCTGAATAAATTCTGAGGCAAAGAAAAATAAATCAGATTTAATGTACACACAGTAGCTTTTCAAATACTTGAAGATAACTATTATACACCTTTTACCAACACCATCCCCATGACCCTAGTTGCTTCTGCTTATCTTTACATGATGTGGTCTCTAGTACCTTCACTATCCTGATACCACTATGTTAGGCATGTTCCAGTTTGTGAAATACTTCCTAAAATATGTCACCTAAAACTAAACAAAATCTCCAAGTAGGGCCTGACCGAGACCAAATATTAACAAGGCTGATATCTCCTCAGTTAGGGTTCAGTTAATGCAATCTCACATCACGTCAGTCCCCAGCCCCAACCCCTGCCAGTGCCATATTGCACTGTTGAGCTGTCTATTGAGCTTGGAGTCCCTTGAAAACCTAATTTTTTTTTCACATAAACTACTATCTAGCAATACTTCCTTCATGCTATTTTTGGGAGAGTGTTGTTGACTTTTTTTTAACCTTCCATTAGGTCTTTGCATTTATCTCCAATGGATTTGTCCTATCATTTATTCTACCAAGACACTTTTAAATTTTCACGCAGTTGTTCATTGTGTTAATTAAACTCTTCCCAGGTTTGTGTTACATATGGTTTTACTTAGCACTTAAAATTAATTAAATAAAAATGGGGAAAAATAAAGAAATTAAACCTGATTTTGCATATACTGTTTCATATGTATTTCAAGAAATAAGAACTTAGAAATTCAATGCTGGAATAGACCTTAGAAATCACATGGACTAGGGTGCTCATTTTTTCAGTGACCTACCCAAGGTTGTATAGCTAGTTGTTAAAAAGATGAAACTAGAAACCAGGTATCCCAGCTTCTGGTCCAGAATCTAGCCCTCTTGATGAAGACTCTCATTCAACTTTAAAATAACAGTATTTACCCTCATCAGCAGGTATACACAACTCATTTTGCATACCAAATATTCTTCACAATGTATTTGATTCTGAAAGATGGTGAAATTATTCACTGAAACAGTAAAGTTGGCTATTTATTTTTCAGATATTTAAAGCTTTCAGAATAGATAGATGTGTGGTTTCAAGGGAATATTTAATGAAATGGTATGTGTTTTGGAAAATAGTTTTCTTGCAGAAGAAGCAAAGTTAATATCAATCCTTTTGTGAAATATGTAAAAGGCAAAGTCATCTTAAGAAATTATCTGAGGACCCATCATTTACAAATGAGGAAACAATGGCCTATAGAAGTTAAGTGATTTGCTCAAGGTCACACAACTTGACCTAGGATGAAAACATACATCTTCTGACATCTACTCCAATTGCTTTTCCATTACATCAAACCTAAGCACTATTATTCAAATGTAAAAATATTTTATTATTATCAGACAAGATTTTTGAAGTCACCTGTTCCTGATGGTATTGTATATTCTTCCTCTATCAACCATACCTTGCCTACAGAGGTTTTCTTAAATGGTTCTCTATTGCTTATAGTATAAAATAAATTCAATTTTTTCTAGCATATAATATATACAAAATTTGACACAACTTACTTTTCTGACCTTATTACCCATTAGTCTATTTTATTTATTTATTTATTTTTTGCAGGGCGAGGGTTAAGTGACTTGCCCAGGGTCACACAGCTAGTTAAGTGTCAAATGTCTGAGGCTGGATTTGAACTCGGGTACTCCTGAATCCAAGGCCAGTGCTTTATCCACTATGCCACCTAGCTGCCCCAGTCTATTTTTTTAATGTTACACTCCAGACAACCTTGTCCTTTTATCAATCTCTTTTCCTATGACAAGAATTCCAACCATTATCCAAATTTTCTTCAATCATCAAAATCTGTGCTTGTAATCTTCTCTAACTACCCCCAGCCAGAAGTAATCTTACTTTCCTCCAATCTCCTACAATATTTTGTCTATTCATGGAAACTTACAGTTAAAAACTGTTAGAATTTATCTGTTTCCTAATACCGTAACACAGTTAGGCACTCAACAATACTGTGCATTGTTTCATTCATTAAAAAAAAAACAACTCCTCTAATGTCTCTTATTATGTAAGTGACCTTGTTGTTGTTGCTTTTAATCTTTATTTTTATAGGAGTCAAATCCAATTCCAGATTAGAAGATGAATTTATTGGTAAACTCTTAAGGAACTGAATGGTTTAGGATTATGAGAAATAACTACACACACACATCAAGAAACAATGGAAAGAAAATGAATTCAAAGGAAGTTAGTAAGAAATTAATTAGTCATCCAAGGATATTTAAGGATGAAACCGGAAATAGAACAACAAGCACAAAAACAAGAGAAAAAGTAATTATTTTACAAAACTTTTTTAGTATAAAAGGACAGTTAATCCACCCCCTTTAGAATAGCATCACAGTCCTAAAGATACTGAAGTGGAAATGACAGACAAAAACAAAAATGAATGGGTGGAGGCTTATGTGATTGGTAAACTGATAGTGAAGTCATGTTTTGCAAACCTCTCCAACACAAAAATCTCAGAAAAAAATTCAGTGTCAGATCTAGAATACCTAAGTTGATGAAAACATTAGTTTTAGGTAAAAACTCCATGAAATATCAAATAGTTAAAACTCCCACTCATGTCCCCTACCCTCTCAACCTCATCTGCTTGCCACTTGGCTACAAAAGCCATCACATATGATTGGGCCTAAGGATCTGGCTGTGGAGTTTCTCTCCAGTACACTCCCACCAGGTATTCATCCTGAACTATCTCAAACTAAGAGACACTGAATATGCTTAGTAATTTAAAGGAAAAGAAGAGTGATTGGAAAGACTGAGGGGAGCAAAGAAGTTAGAAACACAAAATTGGCCACAGGGGAAAGGGCTTTCATGAACAAAGCAATTCATAATAATACCTAACATTTACATAGTGCTTACTGTGTTCCAGGACCTCATAAGGATTGCTGCTGTTTTCCTTGAATTCATAGTAAGAATTCAATTTCTGATGGGGAATCTATTAGGAGAATCATCAAACCCAACAACTGTACTTTTTCTAATGATTTATATAAGCACTGGGAAAAATGCTGAAAGGCTTTTTTATGAGGTTATTAGAAAGAAAATGAAAGGTTTGGAGGCAGGAAAGGAGCGTCTGTGGGATTTTTTTTTTTAATTTTCCCTTTCTGGATAAAGGTTCAGGCTATAGAAGGGAAAGAACAATTTGGAAAGTTAACAGTGGTCTGTTGTAGAAACTTATTGTGTTGGAAAATAACATTTAGGTTAATGGGTCATGGCTTAAGGTACCAGAATCACACATTCTTCACTGACACTGAAGTCCTCCTCATAAGGGTTTGAAAAAAAAATTTATCAGGCACTGTGCTAAGTGCTTTATAATAATTATCACATTTGATCCTCACAATAGCACTTGGCGGTAGGTACTATTTTTATCTCCATTTCTCATATGAGGAAAGGAGGCAAACAGAGGTTGAGACACTTGCAAGCAGTCACAAGCTAGTAACTGTCTGAAGCCAAATTTGAACTCAAGTCTTCCTGACTCCAGGCCCGACTCTCTATTCACTGTGCCACTTAAGTCTCCCAAAAGAAATGAAACTAGAAATTCATCCTTAGGTCAATTCCGTCCCACTGTTCAGAAGCTAATTCTGGACAGAGACTTGGGCCAGGTACCCATTTCAAATGTAAGTAGGCTGACACCCAGCCTTGGGGAAAGTTGTGCAGCAATGATCTAAGAAGGAAACCAAAGTTAAGTGTTTGTGAATACAGAAGACCACATCTGGTCTGTATCTGAACCACATCTGATGTTGTTCGTATCTCAGCATTCTTTTTCTTTCCTCAATCCCCACTCAGTCTACCATAAGCACCCAATTAAAGTTTATTGGACTGACACAGCCTAAGGGACCACAGCTGCTATCCTGACACTTTTGGTGTCCTGGAAAGGAGGGAAGGATAATGTACTTGTTTTAGGGGGCCTTTTTATTGTTATGGATCTCTATGATAGGATTCTATTTTCCATATGTAAATAAAATATTACTGATAAAAAAGTGACAAACTTTCTCTTCCCATTGAAAATCCAGAGACTTATCTTAGCATCTGGAAATTCCTAGGTTAAAAGGTAAAACATCTGGACTCCTGAGGATATACCAGAATATAGTTGCCTGCAATTTTGCAGACCTATTAACAAATACAGAGTTATCACTCTGAAGGTGGTTTGGGGAAAGGTAGGGAAAAACCAGTCATGCAGAAGGAAGCTCAGTGTGTATATTTTTGATATAAGACTTAGTGCTAGTTTTCAACATATAGCATCTGAGTCTGTTCAAGAGAATCAGAAAAAGTGAGGATGTACAAGTGAAGCAGTGCTTCATGCAAGGGTCAGAGTGTGTACAAGAGATGCTTCAGGATGTGTTAGGGGAAGGCTAATAAAAGGGTATTGGTGTGTTGGGGAGAAGCAGAGTGTGCTCAATGTAATTAGAGCACAAACAAATGGTAGGAACTTAGCTTAACACAAATGTAAGAAAGAAACTAGCCCTTCTGTATACCCAGACAAAAAAGGCCTCTACTTCTCTTCAATTCTTCAAGAACCCTCTCCTAGGGCATCAGGCCATGTACCCTATAGTCACATTTATCCATCCATTCTAAAATCTAGCAACATTTATCCCACGCCTTTGTTTAGAGATCATGGTGCACGAGCCTTCTAAAGTCCTTTTCTTACACAAGTGGCATGGCCCTTCTTTGTCTCTCTCTCTCTTTTTTTTTTTTTTGGTGAGGCAATTGGAGTTAAGTGACTTGCCCAGGGTCACACAGCTAGTAAGTGTCAAGTGTCTGAGGCAGGATTTGAACTCAGGTCTTCCTGAATCCAGGGCCGGTGCTTTATCCACTGTGCCACCTAGATGCCCAATGGCCCTCCTTTTGAAGTTGGTTTCCCTATTCTATTGCCCTACACTTATATATAGTTCTCCTTTCCTTGGGGTGTCAGGGTTCCCTGGGAATATATTCTTTAAGCTACTATTGTTATCTCTGCTGAGCCAATTCTTATCAGCTCAGTTCTACCTACAGACTGAGCTTCTCTTCTTGTTCAAAAGATTATGGGAGGGTCAGCTAGGTGGCGCAGTGGATAGAGCACCAGCCCTGGAGTCAGGAGTACCTGAGTTTAAATCCGGCCTCAGACACTTAACACTTACTAGCTGTGTGACCCTGGGCAAGTCACTTAACCCCAATTGCCTCACTAAAAATTTTTTTAAAAAATTAAAAAAAAAAAAAAGATTATGGGAGGTTGCCACACAGGAAGTGACGCCTACGGTAAACAGGTGCTGTAGCCAGGGCAGCAGCAGGAGCAGACGGCTCCAGGCAGCAGAGTCAGCTACCGACCGGAGAGCAGAGCTGCAGTCTCCCATGCCCGCCTCACACCACGGCGGGCCCCCGCCTCAGCCATGGCTAAAGACATCCTGGGAGATGCAGGCCTGCACTTTGATGAGCTGAATAAACAGCAATTGTTGGACCCCGAGGTGAAACAGCAGACCATAGAACTCAAGGAGGAGTGCAAGGACTTTGTGGACAAAATTGGCCAATTTCAGAAAATAGTAGGTGGCTTAATTGAACTTGTTGACCAACTTGCAAAAGAAGCTGAAAATGAGAAGATGAAGGCAATTGGAGCTCGAAATTTGCTTAAATCCATAGCAAAGCAAAGGGTGGCCCAACAACAGCAGCTCCAGGCTCTAATAGCAGAGAAGAAAATACAACTAGAAAGGTATTGAGTTGAATATGAAGCTTTGTATAAAGTAGAAGCAGAACAAAATGAATTTATTGACCAATTTATTTTTCAGAAATAAACTGATTTTTACAGTAAAAACCCTATTTTTTAAAAAAGCCAAAAAAACAAAAAAAAGATTATGATACCAGGTTGCATTCATACCAACATCTCTGATTCTGAGTTCTGCCCTGTACCTAGATCATTAGTAGGTCAGCTATAACAGGCATATCCTGGGTCTAGTCAACAATGGATAAATTTTCTTTATTATTGTTGTTAAAATGATTATGATGATAATGATGATTACTGTAATTTTATACAAAAAAGGCAATATGTAATAGAGTGGTTTTGATGTGTGAGAGCCAAAATTCAATATACGGACCATTATTTGGGTGACTCGCCTTAATATTGGGGTCCTGGAAATATGAGGGACCTTTTAGGTTCACCCTCTCCTCTGAACTGCCCTTTTTAGATATTTCTCCCAGGCCAATAAGAAAGGAGACTCTAAGCTTTAGATCACAAAAGGATCAGATTTTATTACTTGGGAATTAATTAAACAACAAAGGTGAAGCAAATAAAAATCAAAGATAAGGAAATAGGAAATAAGAAATACAGATAAATATTCTTAACTCTAAGCTTAACCTATTAGATACCCAAACCATTTCCAATTAAGCTAGTTCAAAGGAATTTAGGGTTTTCTGTAATTAACTCACCGAACCTGAAAGTTTACAGTTGTTCGCACCACCAGAAGAGCAGCCACCAGATACAGCTAACATGCACCACCACCACAAGGGCCAAGCACAAAAAGGCTGAGTGCCGGAAGATGCCTAGCATTCCAGAAGCAGCGTAGCTTTCTGGAAGCACCCTCTGCCTCCCTTCAGGGAGCATTCAATCTTTCCTTCCCCAAAAGGGGAGGTCCTTCAAAGGCTGCCTATGGAGAGTTCTCTAATTTTTACCACACCCCCCCCCACACACACACACTTTGTTTCTTTGGAAAACCCGTATGGGTTTGCCGATGAAACAGCCAAAAATAACAGAACATAAGACCCTATGCTAGCAAACAATATGTTAATATCAATATAGAAAAGAGAGAAAGAAAAGTTTTGTCCAGAGGGGCGGTCCCTCATGAACCAGCACTTTGACACTGTCTTTGCAGAGGAATGGCCTCTGCAGAGAGTACATGTTACAGATGGTGTATATGATAACAGAAGGAAAAAGTAACAAAATAAAACTGTGCATTTAAAGTCTCTGAGCTCTTGTCTTCTTGGGGTGGTAAGACATCATCAGGAGAACTGGACTCTGGTCTGGTCTCTGTTCTGGAAAGCTGGACTCTGGTCTGAACTCTGGTTTGGAAAGCTGGACTCACTTCTTTAGCTGTTAAACTGCTGGATTTTTACTAATCCTTAGCATAGCATTGTCAATGATCAAATTAAACAGTGAGAGTTCTTCAAAATATAGCTCATACTCTAACTCTCTCTCTCTCTCTCTCTCTCTCTCTCTCTCTTTCTCTCTCTCATATATATATATATATATATATATATATATATATATATATATATATATATATATATATTACATTCCATTTCCCTCCTTTATATAATACAGGGTTAAGGTAGTTATGCAATCAATAAAACCTCTTACCACCACGTGTCTGGATCAAAGCCAAATTTAGTAATGTGTCCATGACACCTGAAAATGGAACCTGGAAAGGTTACCATACCACATCTCATGGTTCTGGGATCCAGTCCAACTATTATCATATACTATGTGACCCTGGGCAAGTCAATTCACCTCTAAGTGTATTAGGCAGCTCTCTATGACTATAAGTCACAGAGAAGGTGTCAACCTGAATCAGAAACACTTTCTTCAGTGAGGAATTCCTTAACCAATAAAATCACAGGACCAGTCCTTATCCCTATTCTTTTCCATAGCCACTTTAATCCTTATGCTACTAAGTCATGTCTCTAACCTCTTCCCTTAGGAGATGAACTACCTCATTTAAGAATCAATATAGGGGCAGAGCAGATAGGTGGCACAGTGGATAAAGCACTGCCCCTAGATTCAGGAGGACCTGAATTCAAATCCAGCCTTAGACACTTGATACTTACTAGCTGTGTTACCCTGGAAAAGTCACTTAACCCTCATTGCCCCACAAAGAAAAACAAAAAAAGAATCAATATAGGGAAGAAAATAGACTATAGCCAGTGAAAGGGACATAACTGAAAGGAGAAGTGAAAGAAAGTACTGGTGAGGATGAAAATGGGGTTAGGTATGATAACACATAGGGAAAATTAAATGATAAAAATTACAAACATATAAAGAAAATTCAGAATTCATAAATATGGAAATAGCATACTTGTCAGTGTCAGAAATGAAAGAGTAGGTAGTATAAACTGAGTAGATCTGAACTGAATATTTGGGGTATTCATGGGTATATCAATGTAGATGTTGAAGTCCCCATTATGAAGCAAGAGTTGAACATAGAGAGAAAAAACTTTAAGGCAGATACTGAAATTATTGAGAGAGGAAGAAGAATGCCTTGAGAGTAATAATATCATGTACAAGAATATGGATGGGGTGATAAATGCGGATTTCAAAGGAGGATAGGTTAAAAAGTAATTAAAGATAGAAAATCTGGAAGTGATAATAAGGACTAAGGAATAGTCCTACTTCACTACCATTTCCAGTAAATCAAAGGGTATAGGTGAAAGTGCAAATAATACTGGAATGGATGGCCAGGGATACAGTGTTATCATGAAAAAGCTACGTCTCACTGACAACCATAAAATGGAAGGAATAAAAAAAGAAGAGGTTTAGCACACACATATATATATATATATATATATATATATATATATATATATATATAATACCTATATCAGATTGGTTGATGTCTTGTAGAGGAGAAGGCAAAGGGAGGGAAGGAGAAAAATTTGCAACTCTAAATCTTATGAAAATGAATGTTGAAAATTACCCTTACATGTAACTGAAAAAGATAAAATAAATGTTTTTTGCACTGGAAAAAAAAAGAGGTTTAAGCTTTACATTAGGAAGTAGGTGTTCTAGACAACATAGTAAAATGACCCACTCTGTACAACAATATTGGAGAGGTAGTGTTGAGAAGAATGGTAGTGATAAAGTGAGGAATTGGGAATGGAGAATGGAGATAATACAACAAACAGGGAAGTTTGAGTATGCTAATTACAGAGGAATGAGTCCAGGCACACTATCATTGTTTGGAAATGGATCAGTTGAGGTATACATTTGATTAGACTATTCAATATCCTCCTTTAAGTTCCAGCCTCATGGAAAGTACTTTGGATTTGTTCTATAAGGTCATAGGAACCTTACCTTACAACAGGAAGGGGCAAAGGGAAGTATGACCTAAAAGAGTGTGATAAGGAAGTAGAACGTGGCAATGTGAGGGTGAAAAAGCATGTAGATGGGAAGAGAGTGGGATATTGTTCTGAGAGCATTGAACTGAGGTGAAAATAGAGGCCAAAGGAAAGGAGCATGGATGAGGCTAGTATAGGGTGTTGTAAAAAGTCCCCTGAACTGCAGGAGAGGAGGAAAGATTTTAGTGGTCAAAAGGAATTAGTGGAAAGGATTGGGGCAGCTAGGTGGCACAGTGGATAGAGCACCGGCCCTGGAGTCAGGAGTACCTGAGTTCAAATCCGGCCTCAGACACTTAACACTTACTAGCTGTGTGACGCTGGGCAAGTCACTTAACCCCAATTGCCTCACTAAAAAAAAAAAGAGGAATTGGTCTATTGACAGGCAGATGGCATGATGGTCTGTGTAATCAAGGTTTAACTGGGTCAACTAGTTCTAATGGGTTAAGTGGGCTATTTTAATCAAGATAGCTGTGCCATATCCAAATATAAGTAGATTAATTTTCCCGTGACTGTGGCTAGAGGAATGTGGATTCTGGAGATCCTGGATAGAAAAGTCCAGGTCCAGCCTGGAAGGTAGTGGTCCGGAAGCAGAGCAAAAGACTTAGAATGCAGTTAAAGTAGCACAAAAATGATATAACAAAATGAAAACAAACAAAAAGAAAAGAAAGTTATAAACAGAATGTCATCCTTTTTCCATTCTAAAATGCCATTTCATTTAAGGAGTTTGAGTATAATCTAAGAGTGGGCAGGTACAGACTGTCTTTCCTAAGAAAATAGATAAAGGTGAGAAGAGACCCATACCTTGATTGCATGAGTCCCATTGAAATACTAGTATTTTCTTGTCTTTTTTTGTTATACTTGTCTTGCTCTGTTTAACTAATGGAAAGACAGCTTGTTGGCAGCATAGGAACCTTTCATAAATACATATTTGGGGAAAGGGGACCGTTGAAACAGAAGAGATAAAATGATCTCAGTGCCAAAGAGACAATTAATCAAGAGATTTGAGTAAAGAGTATTGGCCCATGCTATGCAAATAGTAGTATTTTTAGTATACAAATTAGAAAACCTCATCCCTCTTGACATACAAAATGTATGATAATAGAATACAATTATATACTTTTTGCTCAAAAATCTAAAGTAAAGGAAAGCCTTTCCCTCCAAAAGCAGCCAATTCCATCTTTGGATACTTTGAATTATCAGGGAGCTTTTCCTTACTTTTTCCTAACTAAAATTTGCCTCTGAAATTTCTATCCATTGCTAGTAATTTTTCCCTCTGGTAAAATAAGTCAATTCCCTTTAACACATACTTAAAAATAATTGCCAGTTTATAAGTTTTCTCTTTCTTCTTTGTTTCTCTCCTGTGGACATGTTCCAGTTTATAACTGTCCTTCCTAATGTTTCCAAATTTCAGCACAGTATTCCAAATGTTATCTGACCAGAATGGATGTTGCTGAATATTTGTGGGGGTTTGTTTGTTTGTTTATTGAGGAGGGGAGGAATTTAACTAAAATTAATTGTCAGTTTAAGTAATATATTACAATTTAGATTAAAATCCCTAGCAAAATTAAATGCTTTTCTTCTTGATCTTTAATTGCTATCAGTCACTTATTTCTTAATTTAATTTTGATCCAACATTCCCTCCTCCCCTACACCCACTTCCCAGACTCATATAGAGTGGTTCTTTCTAATTTGCCCTGAAGGGTTAATTCAGAATAAGTCCCCTGCTGGGTTTATCCACAATTTTCTTGATGTTGAAGCCATTGGTTCTCAGAAATTGGCTTTTTTACCATCTTTTCAGAGTTTCCAGTTATGAGTTCACTTGTGAGAATCATTTGATTGCTGTGTGCTTTCTTACTTAATTTATAATGCTTAGCACCTTCCAAACCTAAGATCCTCATTTTTGCTGGTCTCTGTTAGTACATGGAAGAAATAGCTAATGTGAAGAGAAAAGTATCACTCTCTAACTCCCAAGTACAAGTTTTCTTCCCTCTGGTCAAAGGCAGAAACAAAAGAAAAATGTAATTGTGCATTCCCTGACCTAAGACTCTCTAGACTTATTCCTCTCTAATCCTGTAAGATTTGTTTCAACCCAACCACCTTTTAAGCTTTACTTTTTTGTTGTTTTCTCTCTCCCTTTTTCTTCCTTATTCATATTTTGTTGAGGGAATTAATGCCAAGGGTCATCATTTTTTTCCTGACCAATAAGTTGGTTGTTTGAATTCAATTAATAACATGTTCTAATGCTTACTTCTGCTTTCCAATGTAAACCTTTCTGATACAAAGCCTAGGATTTTAGAAATCCCACTTGATATAAGAAACAATTTTCTAAAAAGCTAGAAGGAAAAGGGGAAGCAGTTTGAGAAGTTCCATGTAGATACACAGAATTGACCACTCATATTAGATTTCTGAAAGTCATATACAAGAATTATGTTCAAGATGGTAGAAAGGCATCCAGGTCTTCCATGTATATTCCATCAAAGATCTAAAAATAGCATGAGACCAGTTATGACCAAAAGATTCCAAAGAGAAAATATAAGTGCCCTCATTCAGCCAAAGACTTTACAAAAAACAAATATCCAGAAGCTTATGTGATTCCTTTACCAAGAAAACCAGGATGAAGATGTATAAACAAATTAGAAATGTGCCAGCTCTTAAAGATGTTAATGCCCCAATGACATTTGGTCCCTATACAATTCTTGAAATAGGAACCCTGCGGTGTGTAGATTAGGAAGATTGACAGTATCGAGTGCATATCAACCAATGGAAGTGGAAGTCAGAGTAAAGAGTTCTTGTAAGCAAAGTTAGGATTAAACAGGTGCGATACAAGAATATGAAAGGGGGTTGAGCCTGGTCTAGCATGAAATACCTAATCAAGAACTAAGGCTTGTGATAAGAGTTAGCAAAAGATACCAAATACTGGGAAGAAATATTATGATTCATTGTGCATAAAGGAATCATATAATATGAAATGATATAAGTACATAATACTTATGGATCAAGTGGCAAAGCATCTAAATGATCAATCCATAAGTATTTATTGAGTGTGTATTGTCTGCCAGCCATTGTGCTAAGTTTCTAATGATAAAGTTAATTAAAATACAAAAAGAAATATATAGCAAAAGCATGGTAGCTGGATATACAAATGGATTCCTTTACACCTAGAGAAATCCAACAAAAATAAGTAGTAATAATAGTAAGTTCCTAAATAACATTTTAGAAAGATCAAATATTATAGATATCTAGTGATTACTTAGTATGAATAGGAAAGAGTAAATATATATTTTTTCAGCTGTCACCTTTGTGAGAATTGTCAATCGATGTAAAAACCTTATAAACAAATGAAGAATATCAGAAATCATCAAAGAAAATGACAACAATAAGATAACATATTCAAAACTCCTTTTTTCCTGTTTTCTAGACCTTTATTTTTTCTGATTATACATAAAAATAGTTAAGATTCACTTTTGTAAGATTTTGAATTCCGAATTTTTCTCCCAACTTCCTTCCCTCCCTCCTCCTGAAGCCAGCAAACAATCTGACATAGGTTATATATCATAATCATGTCAAACATAATTTCACAGTAGTCATGTTGTAAGAGAAGATTCAGAACAAAAGAAAAAAACACAAGAAAGAAACAATAACAAAAAAGCAACAACAAAAGTGAAAATAGTATGCTTCAATCTGCGTTCAGACTCCATAGTTCTTTTTTATATTGAATAGAATTTTATTTTCCAGAATATATATAAAAACAAATTTTAACATCAATGTTTTTAAAATTTGTGTTCCAACTTCTCTTCCTCCTCCATTCCCACCCCCCACCCACTAGAACTCAAGCATTTCAAAATAAATTACACATGAGTAGTCATGGAAAGCATTCCCACATTAGCTAGGCTGTGAGAGAAAACAGTCCAAAAAAACCCAAAACTTCAGATTGAGGAATTATCAAAGGGTAATTTTTTTTAAATGTGTTTCCATCTGCTTTCAGATATTATCAGTTCTTTCTCTGTAGATGGGTTGCCATTTTCATAAGTCCTTCAGGGTTATATTGGAACATTGCCTTGCTGAAAATAACCACATGCTTCCCAGCAGATCATCCCCCACTATTGATGTAATTTTGTATACAGTACATTTCACTCTGCTTCATCAGTTCATGTAGGTCCTTCCACGTTTTTTCTGATAGTATCCTGTTCATCATAACCTGAATAAAGTACCTTAAACTTGACAAAGAATTTTCTTCATATTAGCCCAGAAAAGCAGGTACCATACGTTTTGCCATTGTAGTTCTTTTTCTGGATGGGGAGAGCATTTTCCTTCATAAGTCTTGGATCATTATATTGCTGAGAAGAACTAAGTTTATCACAGTTGATCATCACACAATGTTATTATTACTGTGTACAGTGTTCTCTTAGTTCTGCTCATTTCACTCAGCATCAATTCATGTAAGTCTTTCCAGGTTTTTCTGAAATCCATCTGCTTATCATTTCTTATAGTACAATATTATTCCATTACATGCATATACCACAACTTGTTCAGCCAATCCCCAATTGATGACCATCCCCTCAATGTCAAATTCTTTGCCACTACAAAAAGAGCTGCTATAAATATTTTTGTACATGTGGGTCCTTTTCCCTTTTTATGATCTTTCTGGGATATAGACCTAGTGATAGAACAGTGTTATAGCACTTTGTGCATGGTTCCAAATTGCTCTGCAGAATGGTCATAACTCCATCAATGGTGCATTAGTGTTCCAATTTTCCCACATCTCCTCCAACATGTATCATTTTCTTTATTTGTCAGATTAACCATTTCCATAGGTGTGAAGTGGAACCTCAAAGTTGCCTTAATTTGCATTCCTCTAATCAAAAGTCATTGAGAACATTTTTCATATTACTATAGGTAGCTTTAATTTCATTCAAAACTGCCTGTTCATATCCTTTGACCATTTCTCAACTAGGAAATGACTTTAATCTTATATATTTGATTCAGTTCTTTATCTATTTTAGCTATCAGGATTTTATCAGAAACACTGGCTGTAAAAATTGTTTCCCAGCTTTCTGCTTTCCTTCTTATCTTGCTTGCATTGGTTTTGTTTGTGCAGAAAAATTTTACTTTAATGAAGTCAAAATGATCCACTATACATTTCATAATGTTCTCTATCTCATTTTGGGTCATAAATTCTTCCCAACTCCATAGATATAACAAGTAGATCTAATTTGCCTATGTTATCACCCTTTATTTCTAGATATTATATCCATTTTGACTTTACTTTGGTGTGCAGTATAAGATATTAGTCTATGCCTAGTTTCTGCCATGTTATATTCCAATTTTCCCAGCCATTTTTGTCAAAGAATAAGTTCTTATCCTGGAGGCTAGAGGCTTTGGGTTTATCAAATATGAGGTTGCTATATTCATTTACTTCTGTGTTTTGTGTGCTTAACCTATTCTCTTATTGCTAAGGCTAACATTTCTAGTACAATATAGAATAATAATGTTGATAATGGAAATCCTTATTTCACCCTTGATCTTATGGGGAATGCTTCTAACTTATGCCCATTACATATAATGCTTGCTGATGGTTTTTTAGATAGATACTGCTTATCATGTTAAGGAAAGCTCAATTTATTCCTATGCTTTCTAGTGTTTTTAATAGGAATGGGTGCTGTGTTTTGTCAAAAGTTTTTTCTGCATCTATTGACATGATTTTGGTTAGTTTCATTATTGATATGGTCAATTATGTTGACAGTTTCCCTAATATTGAACCAGCCCTACATTGCTGTTATAAATCCCAAATGGTCATAGTATATTATCCTGGTGGTAAATTGCTGTAATCTACTCTGCTATCCATTTCAATTTTATGGAGAGTTCATCCCATTCACATTCATAGTTATGATTACTAATGTGTATTTTCCCCTTATTTATATTTTTCTCCTTTTCCCCTGTCCCCTCTCACCACCACCTCTCTCAATATACCTTCCTATCAGCCCCACATCTTGTTTGCCCTTTCCCCTTTTGCCTCCTAGTTTTACCCACCCTTCTATCATCACCCCAACCTTTTCTTTCCCCTTTCCCCTCTTACTTCCCTATAGGGTAACATAAAATTCTATACCCAACTGAGTGTACATGGTATTCCTTCTTTGAGGAAAAACAGATTAGAATAAGGTTGAAACAATGCTTACCCTTCATTTCTTTCCCTTTATTATAAAAGGTCTTTTGTGCATCTTCATGTGATGTGATTTATCCCATTCTTCCTTCCCTTTCCTTTTCTCCCAATATATTTTTGTCACCTCTTAAGATTTTTAAAAATATTGTCACATCAAAATCAATTTATACTCCCACCCTCTGTCTATGTGTACTCCTATCTGTCCCAATAAATATAGTTATACCCCCCCCGTCTATCTGTACCTCTTATTTGTCCAAATAAAAATACAGTTCTCAAGAGTTACAAGTATCTTCTTCCTATGTATGGATGAATCACTGAAACTTTATTGAACAACATGCCCCTTCCCATTTTACTTTTTTTATGCTTTTCTTGAGGCTTGTATTTGTAGATTGAATTTTCTGTTCAGTTCTGGGCTTTTCATTAGGAAAATTTTAAAGTCTCTTATTTAATTGAATGCCCATCTTTTCCCCTGAAAGATTATGTTTAATTTTGCTGGGTATTACATTCTTGGTTATAATCCCAGTTCCTTTGCCCTCTAGAATATCATATTCCCAGCCTTTCAATCCTTTAATGTTGAAGCTGCCAGGTCCTTGTAATCCTGATTGTTGCTCCTTGTAGTGTTTCATTCTGCATGCTTGAAGTATTTTCTCCTTTATTTAATCATTCTAGAATTTTACAACAATATTCCTTGGAGTTTCCATTTTGGTGTTTCTTTCAGGAAGTGATAGGTGGATTCTTTCAATGACTATTTTTTTTCCCTCTGCTTCTAAGACATTGAGGCAGTTCTGCTTGATAATGTCATGAAATATGCTGTGTAAGGTGCTTTTTATCTTGGTGCTCAGGTAGTCCAATTATTCTTAAATTATCCCTCCTAGATATATTTTCCAGGTCTGTTGTTTATCTTGAAAGGTATTTTACATTTTCTTCTATGTCTAAATTCTTTTGATTCTGCTATATTTATCCCTCTTTTCTCATTGAATCATTAGCTTCGATCAGCCCAATTCTGATTCTTAAGGAATTATTTTCCAGGTCAGCATTTGCACCTCCTTTTCCATTTGTCCAACTATATTTTTAAGGCATCATTTTCTTTTTCAAGTTATTGACTTTCTTTTGCATAACTTTCATTTTTTCCCAATTTTTTCTCCCCTCCCTCTCTCTTATTTGGTTTATGAAATCCTTTTTGAGCTCCTCTAAGAGGGCCCTTTGGTCTTGAGAACAATTCTTCTTCCCCTTTAAGGCTTCACATGTAATCACTTTGACTTTGTTATCCTCCTCTGAATTTAAGTTTTGATCATCCCATCACCATAGTCATTTTCTATGGTGAGGGGTTTTTTCCTGTTTCTTATTCATACTTAACCTCTTTTGTGACTTTTAAAGATGAGTTCAGCTCCAGGGGTATAGCATACACTGTACAGAGCTTCTTTTGCTGAGGGATATGGGGCCTAGTCACTCATTTCTGCTCTAAGGCATCACTATCTTGGGGCTTCTCACTTCACTGGAGTGGCCCAGTTTAGTTGGGCCTATTGGGTAGCCAATACCCCAGCTTGCAGATTGTCTTGGGGCTGGAGGCCTCACAATTAACCTTCTGTGCCACTAGCTTGATGAACTAGGACTGTGGGTCTTCAGTTGTTGGTCTGCACTGTGGCTAAGAGCCTTTGGTGGCTTTCCCAGACACTGCACTGAGCTGTATTACCCTTTTATCCAAGTGAGACAGAACTTTCCTGAATACCTTCTAGGTTATCTTAAGTGAGAAGATTGATTCACTCCATATTTTTACAGGTTTTGCAGCTCCAAAATCTGTTGAGAGGCAAAATTTAATGTTGTTCTGAGGAAAATTTGGGAGAGCTCAGGAACCATCATGGGTTCATTATCCCATATTTTCTCTGCCCCAGAGGACCCATATCAAAACTCTGGTTGTTATTCAGTCATTTTTTTCAGTCATATCTAATTCTTGGTGACCTCATTTGGAGTTTTCTTGGCAAAGATCATGGAGTGGGTTACTATTTCCTTCTCCAGATCATTTTAGAGAGTAGGAACTGAGGCAAACAAGGTTAAATGATTTGTCCAAGGCCACATAGATACCATGTGTCAGAGTCCAGATTTGAAGTCATGTAGATAAGTCTTTCTTACTCCAGGCACAACAAATTAGTCACTCTGCTGCCTAGCTGAATTTTGGAATTCAGTCAAAGCAATCTTTAGGGGAAAATGTATATTTCTTAACATTTTCACAGTTGGCAGTAACAAGAACAGATGAATGATTTGGGCATTTAAAACAATCTCTCCTCCCTCACCCCAAGATAGAAAATTAAGAAATTTTTTAAAAAATTAAAATAAATAGCAAAACACAAAATATGATGCAAGAAGAAACTAACAAAATTAAAATTTAAGAACTGATGATAAATTTAAAACTGGTCAATGTATTTAAAACACAAAATGGAACAACTATTGGTTCATCTAAATGTTAAATAGATATAAAAAGCCAAATTTCCAATGTCAAAAGTGAAAAAAAGAGAATTAAAAAGTTATGAGGAATTAAAGTATTAGAAACAATTATCAAATACTTCTTGTAGTCCCCAAAATAATTACCACAGTGCTAGAAACAATGGAATTTAATTAATTGTTCTGCCTTCTACGATGAGAAAAGCATCATGACAAAGTAGAAAGACTACTTGTGTGATTTTGTATGCAATTCAACAAACAGTTGCTACCTTCAAGGAACTTATGTTCTTAATGGAGAAAACAACACACAAACAGATAAGCAAAATAGCTTCTGGAGGAGTTGGAAACAATAAAACTGAAGGAGAATCAAAATAGATGTTGTCTGGAAGTGTTGGGACTTGAGCTTCATCCTTAAATGAGGTAGACACTGAGAGAAAGAGAAAGTATTCCTGGCATGAGGTCTAGCCTTTCAAAAGTAGTGATATAAGGTGGAAAACATGCATAGAGAACAAGAAGTAGGCCAGTATATCATTCATAGAGTACATGAGGGGGAGTAATGAAAAATCAATTTGGAAAGGTATTGGAAGATTGTGAATGATTTTAAACATACAATAGTCAAGTTTATATTTGATCCTAGAAACAATATGGAACCATTGAAACTTGTTTAGTTTTTTGAGAGTGTTATAGTCAGAACTAAACTCTTTCTCTTTGGATGCATGAGCAGCTAGGTGAAGGAGCTATTTCTCTCAAGCATAGATCTGAGATAGGGGTTTTTCTATTCTTTCAGAGACATGTGCTCTATCTATACTAACTTCTAATATACTTTAATAAAAGCTTAAAGCCCAAACTATTGCTGAGGATCCTGAATTTATACTTAAATCCTAACTAGTTTCCCCCCCCCACATACACACACACAGTGGGGGGGGCAGGTAAGGACACACACATTAGATTTTAATCATTTTTGTTGGCATATCACTTTTGCAGTTTTGTGAAGGATGAATTGGAGAGGGATAGACTTGGAGGCAAGGATTGCAGTTATGGTATTATAGTAGTAGAGGTGAAAGGTGATGAATTTTTAACTAGCAAGGTCACTTTGTGAGTGTAGAGAAGGGAATGATTAGTATCAAAGATATTTTCATATACTTTTCATGTGACTTATCATGGCAAATTTGGAGGCAGGGAACGTGTATACAAGACTGTATACTTTCTGAATATCCTTTCCATGCTAAGTAAAAATTGCGTTGTTAACTATTAAATACTCCAGAGGTATCTCATTTCCTTCCAGTTCCTGAATCAAAATCACTGAATCAGTCAGAGCCAAAACTAACCAACAACATTTGGAGGAAGAAGGATGATTCAAGGGGAGGCTGGTTTTATAGATCTGAGAGTCATCTGCATAGACATGACATTGAACCTTTTGTAACTGATAAAATAAAAGTGAGAGGATATTGAAAAAGAAGAAAAGGAAAGAAGGCTCATGACTTAGAAGTTAACTTCTGGAGTTAACTCATATTTAGCAGGAGACACACACAACAATACAATAATACAAGAAAGAACATTTCACTTCTATGGGACTAAGATGCCTCAGCTACAAAAGGAAAATTTGGGGTTAGTTCAGGGGTTTTTAAAACATGTCAATAAGTATTTATTAAGCATACTGTACATGCCAGACAAGGAATGAAGTGCTATAGATATAAAGAAAAAAAAACAGAATACAACTTGTAATTCTAATGGGGGAGAATACATGCAAGCAGCTATGTACATGTAAGAAATATAGAGAATAAACTGAAGGTTTTTAATCTTTTTGCCTGTCATTAACCCTTTTGGAAATCTGGTAAATACCATATTCATTAGATTCTCGGAATAATGTTTTTAAATGCATAAAACTAAGTCCAGAAAAATATAATGGAAATTATATTGAAATGCAGTTATCTATCCAAACATGTACATATATTGACATCTATGTGGATATACAAATATACATATAGCATATGTCTGTATATATGAATATATAGATACCATTTTAATTTTTGTTTCCTTTAATTTTGCTCTCTCACACACACTCTCTCTCTCTCTCTATATATATATGTATATATATATGTGTATGTATATATATATATATATATAGACATGCATACATATACACTTACATACTCAAGTTTATATGAATGCGTGTGTGTATATATGGAGAGGGGGGTGAATTTCTGGACCTAGGCTAAGAATACTTGGGCTAGATGAAATCTAATATATCTCCCAGTCTTAGATCTATGATCCCAATTACTTAATGCCAGCTGTGGATCCATTTCACTGTTAAGCATCTGCCACTGAGTGATTAAAGGAAAATAAAGTATGTGAAATTCACATCGGTTAATTTTAGTAAGCCAAGAGTTGAGGGACAAGGAAGAAGAAAGGGAGAGGGAAGATGAGATTTGAGGATTATCTGTAGATTTCTATTTGTCCATAGTCTGTCTTGTGCTGGGGGAGCATTGATGGTATCCAAGTGTTAATTGTGACCATTACTATACTTTTGGTCTTTAACAGTTAAATGAACATGAATGTGTATATAGGAAGTATGGAATTTATTACAAAAATGTGGCAGAAGATTGAAGCAAAAGTTTCAGGGAGGAATGACAGTAAGGAACAGTGGTCTGAGCTATTTTAATATATTTTCATAGAATGTTAAGGTAAGGAAGGACCTTGAAAAGCCTTCTGGTTCAGGCACTTATCACAAAGGAAGTTCTATTTAAGTGAATTCTCACCTGCTGTAGATTGAAATCATTCTTTCTGGCATTGGATTGTGGTCATGAAGCATCCTTCCCATAATAAACTTTCAAAAGGCTTGAAGACTATTATCAAAGCATCCCACATCCTTCTCTTCTCCACATTAACACTGCCAGCCCCTTTACCTTTTCCTACATGCTTCTAGTTTCCGTTTTTAAAAAATGTATTGCTCATTAAAAGAAAAAAAAGGGGCAGCTAGGTGGCACAGTGGTTAGAGCACTGGCCTTGGATTCAGGAGGACCTGAGTTCAAATTCGGCCTCAGACCCTTTACACACTTACTAGCTGTGTAACCCTGGGCAAGTCACTTAACCCCAATTGCCTCACCAAAAAAAAAAAAAAAAAAAAAAAAGATTCCCCACTCTTTTTCTTAACACTCTCATAACTTTATTAGTTTAGTGAACTCCTCAGAAGGAAACCCCTCCATCAATGTGGATACCAGCCACGCAATTTATAGTTTTGAAGGGTTTCTTTGAACAATGAGAAATTAAACATAGTTTGGCTAACTATGGCTTGTGGCCAAGTTCACGCACTTCTTTTATAAGGCCCTAGCTAAGAATGTTTTTGTTTCTTTTTTTTTTAATGTGAAAACTATTTTGCGGACCATACAAAAGGGAAGGGGGTGGATTTGATCCACTTGCCTAAATTTTCAAACCCCTAGATGGCGCAGTAGATAGAGCATCAGCCCTGGATTCAGGAGGACCAGAGTTTAAATATGACCTCATGTAACAATTGGAATGACGCCACCTGCTGGAGACTGACTGTAGAAAAGTTCCGCCATGAAAGGAAGGTCTTTGAGGGCAAGAACATGTGTCTTTTCTTTGACGTCAGGAAGTGACATCTGCGTGTGGGAGGAAGAAGGGAGGAACCTGGCGCTCTGACTGGGTCTCTTTCCTGAGGACTCCAGTGGAGAAGGGAGCTAGAAATGCGCTCTCCCTTTAATAGATAGGAATCTAGGCCTTTCTCTCTCTCTTTACCAAATTCTTATTCTCCTTAATAAATGCTTAAAAGTCTAACTCTTGCTAAAGCTTATAATTTTTATATATGCATGTGCGTATATATGGAGGGGGGGATTTCTGGGCCTAGAATTTTAGCCCTTAACACTCACTCACTTCACACTTACTAGCTGTGTGACCCTGGGAAAGTCAATTAACTGGCATGTGTTAAGTTTTACCATGTGTCAAGCATAATACAGAAATAAAAGAGACAGTCCCTGACCTTGAGAAGCGTATAACTTGCCTAGGTAAACAACGTGTTTTATGACCAAATACATATAAAGGATTTGGAGGAGAATGGTAAGGAACAAACATAGGTGGTTGAGAAAAATGTTCATCATAGCCCATAAGCTGGGTATTGAAGGAAAGTAGAAGACAGGGGTGAAGAAGGGCATGAAGACATGGCGGCAGGGGGGGTGGGGGGAGAGTGGGAATATAGGCACAGTACAAAGGAGCACCATAATTGTGGAATTGTAAAAAGGCTAGTTTGATTAAACTTATGGGTTCATCCATAGAGGAATGGACAACACATCTAACTTCTGTTGTCATATTATCAGTCTATATCAGAGGTAGCACTTGAACCCACTTTTTCTAGATTCCAAGGTGGGTCCTTGCTCCACTATACAACATGGCTTCTCCATGTCCCTCTCTAAACTGAATCTAAATCACTAATGACAGGCTGACATGTTTACATATTGAAGTGGGAAAAGAAAAGTTATAATAAGAAGGATGGGAAGGGTAGAGTTAGATCAGGAAAAGCTTCAAAGTGGAGGTGGTATCTCAGATGAGTAGCGAATGAAGATAAAGAGTCTCATAAGCAGAGAAATAAAGAGAATATGCTTTTGAGGCAGAGAGGATGGCTTGTGGTCATACACAAACATGGAATGATAAATTTTCATATAGATAGGTGGAAGGATACATACATAAATACCCATGGGTGTGTATCAGGAATGAGAGTGATAACTGGAAAGGACAAAAACCACACTGGTAGATTTGCATATTTAATCATGTTAATTCTATAACAATACAATAACAATATATTCAAATAGATGATGCATATATGCATATATGTATGAGCTTACATTGGGGTTATTTATGAACTGCCATAAAAAACATAGCATATTGCTTACTCTCAAACATGCAAAGAGGGTCATTTCAAGCTCTCCTGAATAAAATATTATTTTCTAGTGGTATCATGGGTAGTTTCAAAAGAAGCAATCATTATCAATGATGCTCCTCTCTCCAGCCTTAAGCAAACTCCATCTTCAACTTGCAAGCGTCAATCAGATTTAATGTAAGAGGCTGAATGGAGTTGTTCAGGGAGCATAGATATTTCCCTACCAGAATATGACACCCTTCTGGAAGTTACAAGGTTAATGGTAAAGATTAGAAAATGGTGGCATGATGAAGAAAGAAAAAGCACTGCATCATAAATGTGGCACTGTCATCAGTAAGTTCCTTGACCTTGGACAAGACCCTTCCCCTTCCTGAGCCTCAACTTCCTCTCCTATAAATGGGGCTAACTGCTTTATCTACCATACTACCCACATTGCCTCTGTATGTCCCTCTTAAGACTAAACCTACACTTACTAGAGCTGTATGACCCTAATTCACTTAACCCTCATTGCCGAGCAAAAACAAAAACAAACAAACAAACAAAAACAAACAAGCAAACAAAAAATCCCCCAAAAATAGTTAAAAAAGACTAAACCTAGAACAAATGAGGAACTGGTAGAAGGATATATTGAGAAGGGAGAGGACTCATAACTGAAACTGGGGAGGGTGGAAGACAGAAACAGAAGAGGAAAGACTTCACAGAGGAAACATTCACAGACTATAATTTCTGGGAAAAGCACCAACCTGAATTAGTAAAGAGAGTTTTCTCACCTGGGCATTTCCTAAACCAATGACATAATAGACCAGTCCCTTATTACTATAAATGAAGGTATTGGATTAGGTCAATGGTTCTTAACCTGGGGATTGCAAGCTGGGTTTTTATAATATATGTTGTTAATTATATTTTGATATAATTTGTTTCCTTTGTAATCCTATGTGTTTTATTTTACACATTTTTATGCATCCATAGATTTCATTAGGGATTCAAGCCAAAGGGATCCATGACACAGAAAGGTTAAGAACTCAGGAGGATGATCTCTGAGTTCTCTTCCAGTTCTGGCATTCAAGGTTTGGAATTTTATGATTCTCTAAACAATCATATGCAAATATATACAAATCATATACAACACTTGGTACTGTAAACAATTATTTGTTTTTATGCCTCAGGGCACACTGGCCTGGGGCTCCGCAAACCTCATGGTGCTCCACAAACCTCATGGTGCTCCACCCACTGGTTATAGCCATTGCTAGGGCTCTGGCACCTCACCTCATCACCACTCACTGGTGCCTACATGGGCCTGGTAAAATTATAATGATTGGAAGCCTAGTGAGGGCAGTCATGTGATTGTCAGAGCAGCCATGCCATTTGCTGGGGCTGTGTGGGGTGTTTCTAGGTTTGGGGGAGGAGAATTGGGCATTCTAGGTGGAAGCTGGAAAGCCACAGGCGTTCTGCTGCGTATTCTCAGCTGATTCCTGGGCGGTGGTATTTTTTCAGGTATTATAATTTCCCTTTACCCATTTTATTTCCTTTCCCTTGATCCTACTGATCCTGTTTGTGAGGTTTTTTTTTTTTTTTAAGTTGGTTCTTGTTAAAATAAATCTTGTTCTGTTTTGAGGGAGGCTGCTGGTCTCCTTCCTTGCCCCAATATTGTGGTGAGGCGCTTAGCTAGCACTCCCCAATTAAAAATTGGTCTCCACAGTTCAGAAACATGACAATCCTCACCCCCACCCCTGGCGGATGCTCCTTAGAAGTAATCAGTTTTATGAGAGGACAGGTCACAGGATCACAATCCCAGGGGTACATCCCACAGGACTATTCATCAGGCCAAATATTTTGTCTAAATATTCTGGATAAACAGGATTATGAGGCTCCAGCTAAATGCTTTTCTAAGATATACATCTGTGATCCTTCACTTATATACAGAACATCTATTTGGTTCTTCCCTCCTTCCCCTTCCCCTTTGTCTCATCTTTCTGGAATATCTGCCACTGACTTTAATTTAGTCATGTGACTTAGTGTTTAGTCTTTTAAGAGCCTCTGTAGGCTTCACCTTTGTTTCCTTCCTCTTCCCTTGAAAAGGATTGTAAATGCTAGTTCTCCAGCAATTTGTACAGGGGAAAAGGTCCAAGTGAAACAGCTGGAAACCAAAGAAAATAGCATTGCCTCTTGGTGTAGAACCATATCCAGCTCAATATTTTAAAGGTGACATTTGCTCATGTGAAAGTTCCACATTGGAGAAAATTCTCCCAAAGAAGCACTTCACTATCACACTGAAAAATATTGGATCACAATTGAAAAGAGGTCATTACAAAGAAAAAAGGGTGGGATAGACAGCTAGGTAGTACAGTGTATAAAGCACTGGCCCTGGATTCAGGAGGACTTGAGCTCAAATCCAGCTTCAGACACTTGACACATACTAGCTGTGTGACCCTTGGAAAGTCACTGAACCCTCATTGCTCCACCAAAAGAAAAAAAAGAAATAAAGAAAAGAAAAGAGGTCATTACAGCTATCTACCAACATCATACAGGGGAATTATTAGAAATCATATTGATGAATGGGGGCAGCTAGGTGGTGCAGTGGATAAAGCACTGGCCCTGGATTTAGGAGGACCTGTGTGACCCTGGGCAAGTCACTTAACCCTCATTGCCCCACAGCCAAAAAAAATCATATTGATGAAACATAAGTGAGATGTTACTTGTAAAAAATGTAAGGAATTTGATCTTTTCCACTTAACACAACCAAACACCATTTTTAGTAGAATTTTATTTTCCAAAATATATGTAAAAACAAAATTTAACATCAATTATTTTTAAATTTTGTGTTCCAATTCCTCTTCCCCCCTCCATTACCACAAGAACTCAACAATTCAAAATAAGTTATATATGAGTTGTTATGGAAAAAATCCCATATTAGCTAGTTGTGAGAGACAACAATAAAAAAAAACAAAACTTCAGGTTAAGGAATTGTCAAAGATGAAAAGAAAAAAAATTTAAATGTGTTTCCATCTGTTTTCAGATACTATCAGTTCTTTCTCTGTAGATGGGCTTCAATCTTCATAAGTCCTTCTATTTTTAAAGGCCTAATGTGTTCAAGATAAAAACAAAAGTAGTACCTGCCTTCAAGTAACTTATATTCTACCTGAGGATGAGATAAAAAGGCATTACATGTACATAGATATGTGATTACAAAGTAATTTGAGGAAGGAAAAAATGTCTTCTGCCTTTGGGTTAGTTTTCATTCTCTCAATACCAAGCCGTCTACTTATAGGCTTGGATAAAAATCATTGTTGATAGAAATTTTCTTTGATATCATAGTATCAAATAACACAAGAACACAAATAAACTAAAACAGGATAGCAGGGAGAATATCTAGTGTCTCCTCATTCTACTTCACTCTACTCCCCTTGTGTTTGTAGTAAGATTATTGGAATTTGGCAGACTGATTGGGATGAGCCATACCTGGCCTGCCCCTCAGTGACATGTGCTGCTGATGTCAGCAGGAGAAACCACTCTCCACAGGCAGTTTTGAAGGACCTTCCCTTTTGGGGCAGGGAGAGTAAACACACCCGCTATGGGGAGCTCTGTCTCTTCTGGAGTGATTTTTTTTTTTTCTGGTGGTGTGAGCTGCAGGACCTGATGAGTCCTGCAGGCCTTGGCTACAAAGCTGCTTTTCCATTGAAGCTATGCACCCCAGGTGGTGAGTTAACATACTAGCCCTGCTCTTTTTAATTAGCTGAACTGGAAGCAAGTTTGGGGATTGTATAGACTTAGGTTAGAGTTAGGAGGATTATCCATGTTTCTTTTCCCTATTCTCTGGTCTTTGATTTTATTACTTTCACCTTTGCTGTGTCGGGAAAATTTCTAAGTCCGAAGGATGAACAGAAACAACAAAGTTTCCAGGATGAAGCAGATAGGTTTATTGAGAGAGGGTTAGTCCCCCTATAAAGCCAGTCGTCCAAGTGCTGGACCTGAAAGATCCAGAGTTACAAAATCCACAGGTTTATATACCCTTCCAAAAGTTATACTTATATAACATAGTATTAATCTTAATTAGTTGCACTTCTAAAATTAAAGCATATTCTTAGGAAATATCAGAAACTGCCTATGTGACCATAAAGTCAGCATTTTCCAATACTCTTATCAAAGTCTTATGATGACAAACAGGGTTGGTCATAGTCATGCTGCATGACCCCCTCCTATTATTCAAGCAGGCCACTGGTGAGCTTTGTGAACTCCTTGAGTCAAGCATGTCACTCGTGGTTTCTAAAATATAGTATTGCTGACTACTATATCTTGTGATATTACTTAATGCTTGACAATGGAAAGTAAGTAGTCACAAGAGAGACTTAACCTACTGACCTTATATAATTGTAATAAAATAATATCTAAATATAATAAATCACAATTTTAGTTGATATATTGATTTAAAGATGGAAGAGACCTTTGACTTCATTTTACAAATGGGGAAAATGATACACAGAGATGAAGCAATATTCACGGCTTCTCTTCTCTTCAGATGGAGTACTGTAGCCTACTCTAAAAAACCTGTGATAACTGATTTTTTTTTTAATTTTAGTGAGAAAATGTATACTTACAAAGTTGGTGTCTACCACAAATCAGGGCTTGACTTATTGTTTTGTTGATTATCTAAACATAGAAAAGTGTTAACAACATAGATTAAACTTGAAAATGTGTCCATATATTCTTCCCTACCCCCTTAGACATCTACCAGTATACTACTATAATGTTCTATAAATATTGCTTGAGCTCAGTAGGAGGGAAGTAGGAGGTTCAGGGAATGAAGTTATCACCAGACTAGAATCATGGTAGGCATAATAACAACAATAAAAACAAGAAGTAGAATTTATAAAGTGCTTAAAAGTTTGCAAAATGCTTTACATCCATTATTTCATTTGACTCTCGTAATCCTGATGCACTCTACAATGTGGTTCCAAATTAACCTTCTAGTAATTTCATATTTCTCCCCTTCATGTACTCTATATTCCACTCAAATAGGTCTACTATCTTTTCCCTAACAAGATCTATCATATCCTTGCCTTTTGTTCATTTTTCTTTGCACAGACTAATCCCCATTCTTGGAATGTATTTCTTCTTCATCTTTACTTGTAAAGCCCCTTTTCCTCCTTTTGAGTATAAGGAGAAATTTAATAAGTGTAGATTGAACAGATTCATCCAAGGCAGCATGCATAGTTAGTGACACAACCAAAATTAGATCCCCAGACTCTTGGCTCCTGTTTCATAGCTCCTGCATGACTGCTTTTTCCCCCCAGGGCAATGAGGGTTAAGAGACTAGCCCGGGCTCTTCTTTCTTTTATAAATTACTAGACATGTAGTCTTTCTTCACATGCACAGTGCCATATTTTGGACATTTCTGATGCACCCTAAATAATAAAAATAAATCTCTCTCAAAAATAAAAATAAAAAGCCTTGAAATTTGAGAACTGATTTACAGGATATTGTAGGATTGGTTCTATTTGACTAGTAATTCAATCCATGTTCTCTTGAAGTAAAATGAGCTAGAAAAAATAAAGTATAATTCCTTTGCCTGAAGGAGCCCCACTTGCTCATAATGGAAATAAAATGCCATAATTTTATATGGTTGTTTGATGTTTTCCATAAGCAAGCACATAACATGGTACTTTACCTATTAGCAGTAAACATTAATTTAATTTTAATGTCAAAATACTCACACACAAAAAAATATTGTTGAGTTGTTAAGAAACACCTGGACAAGAAAAAGTCAACTAGACTTGACTCTCCGGATGAGACGATATTCCTAGTAATCTACAAATAGAAATACAAGGCATTATATATTGGGCGGAGACTATGCGCCAGGCGTGCATTATCTATTTTTTATGGACATGACCAAGTGACAATTCTAACAATGCAGAACCGCTATAAGACAGCTGGGAAAAGGTTGTACACAGAGCAGCTTAAATCAGTAATAAACAGGACAGGTGGGGAAGATGAAAACTAAACACACACACACACATGCACATGCACACGCACACACACTCATACACACACCTCTTTTCCTTATGCTTCACTCAAAGTCGAAGAATCAGTGAGATGTGCTAGCTAGCTTTATAGGCAACAGCTACGGTTAACAAAATAGGAGTGAAGGTTTGAGTTATGCAAAGGTAGAAACTGAAGGAGCTTGGATCCTTTCTCAAGAGGCAGAGTGGCATGGTGGAAAAAAAATATTGTCTTTGAAGACAAATGTTGCCCCTTTCACTTATTACCTGTATGAACTCCAGAAAACCTGTTAATCTCTTTGGGTCTCATCTACTGATCTTAACAAATGAAGGAGATTCAGGAATAGGACTAACTCAGGATAACACAATGATTCATACTTGGAATTAGAATAAAATGAAATAGTAGTGTACCATAATATAAAAATTATTCATGACAAAGGTTACAAAGGCTATAATTCCTAACATTAAAAATATGCTAACTTAAATACTATACCTATTCCTCTGCATTCATCACTTCAACTGCCCATGCTTGGACAGAAAGGTAGTCACTGACAAAGGAGTAGGATTTCCTACTAAAACATCAGTTTCCCCTTAGGCTTGGTATTTTTTGCCTCAGGTATCAAGGAAGTCAAAACAAAGGTGAGCCTAAAAACAGTCTCTCTGTCCCCTTAAAAAGAAACTAATGCAATTTCTCTCTAAAAAAATAAATACCAATTCTACTACAAGGAGGTTAGATCTAAAGGGGCACTGAGGTATTTTTCAAGTCTAAAATCTGAGGTTCCTTAGTCTTACCATTTGCTTTATTATATTGAAACTCTCATAAGAGGGAATTATTGAGAAAAATTTCCAAGTGACATTTCATAGGCTGGAGAGCCTTCTTCCAGATTGTATTCCAACTAGTAGATCTGTTCTTCAAAGTTCCAGCTAGGATAAACTTTCAATATGTCCAACCACCATGTCAAAGGAATAGAAGGGGAAGTAGGGACCCAACAGAGTAATTCTCAGTCTTCCTAGGATTTGATGGATTAATAAATATTAATGAATTTTAAACAATTTGGTGGCATCACTTAAACAAGTTTTATACATATATCAGATATTGTTTAGACATTTACATTATATATACAGAAGTTACAAATACCCCTTAAACAAAGACAGCAATGCTTCACACAGCTAAGTGAATACAGTAATTAGAGAAACTCCTCTTCTTTCCCAACTGATACCATTTTGAATTTATTTTGATATGGATGAGGTTACACTTCTTTGGGAAAAAAATACACACACGTGTGTATACATATACATATATATGTATGTATATATATATGTGTGTGTGTGTGTGTGTGTGTGTATGTGTGTATAAAATTGCTTTATTTTGTACTTCTGTCCAAGTTAAATATTTTACCATTTTGATATATGGCTACTGTCTGAACTGTTAGTGAGAAACAAGTTGAATTTAGATGATCCTAAGAAATTCCTATGAAGCTAGTTTGAGCCAAGTGAAATAAATTATCATTCTCTTCTGAAATAGCCACATTGAACCCTTAATCCATTCAAATGCAGAGTGGAGTGGCAGCTAGGTGGCACAATGGATAGAGCACCGGCCCTGGATTCAAGAGGACTTAGAGTTCAAATCTGGCCTCAGACACTTGACACTTACTAGATGTGTGACCCTGTGCAAGTTACTTAACCCCAATTGTCTCACCAAAACAAAACAAAACGAAACAAACAAACAAACAAAAAATGCAAAGTGGAGTGCAAAATGAATTAATTACATGTGACTTGGGCAGGGGAAAGGCTTGAAATCAAAAGACCTTATTTATATGTCAACCATGTTGTTAAGTACTCAGGCTCCTGGCATACCTATATTACAACCTATCAGATTGTTTCAGTCCAACATTACATTGGAGTAAAATTCTCCCATGGTCTCTAAGGGAAACTGCCCTGGAATTCTTCTAAGGTACAAGAGATATGGGATCTCCTTAGGTCAATGCTCACCCTCTTTGGGGACTTTATTTCACTTCTCTCACAAGAAGCTCCAGCAACATGGAGTTGCTATGGGACTTTTCCAAGGTCACACGGTGAATAAAGAATCCATAACAAAGAGAATATTCACCTTGTCTTTAGTAAAATAGCAAAATGGTATTTGGATTCCCTTCTCCAAAATCTCCAAATGAAGTCTAATGGTAATTACCTAAGAAAATAGTTCTAGCGTCAAAATGATCTGACACCTGTCTGAGAAGAAACTAGATTTCCCAGTCATTTTTACCAGTGTCTTCTGAAGTATGAAAATCATTGATCTATGAGTGGCAGTGGTGAACAGGAATCCATTAAGAAAGTGAAAATATGGCTTAAGTATGAAAATCAATGCTGTTGAGGGAAAAGGGACTAAAAGGGACTGAGGAATTGTAGACATCTCTCAAATCGGGAGAGAACAGTGAAGATTGATCTATGTAAAAACACAACTAAGATGAAAAATAAAAAAGCATGCTGTCTATGGAACAGAGGAGAATAAATTTATTTAATTTGTATAGGGAATGACTGGAGGGAAGAGCTTCTGTAATTTCAATTCTAATCCTGAACAAGAGAGCTATTCAGTTATAAGATGGAAAAAACCCCACTCTATAAATAAATAAAAAGTTCATGTATTTTAACTTGTATTATAATAAACACATTTTCCCCTTCCTGAATCTGACCTATTTTCATGCATAGCAATTCACTGTCTCCCAAAGAAGATACTATTGAAAAAGGATAATTAATGTTCCTTTAAGCAATTGAAGCAGAATGATTGCATTTTTCACATTGGATTCTTTAATATATTTGTATATACTAGAATTTATAATCTGTTTCCTTATAATTTGGAAGCAAAGGACTTAGTTTCACTTATGTCCATAGTTGCAAAAATTCAACAACATAGCAGCAACAACTATAAGCAGGCTACATGAATACACCAACATCCCAATTACTAAGATATCATTCTTCTAGAAACATTAGTCTTCAGTAATACAGGAATAACTATAGAAGTAAAATATTTCTGAGTAGGTTGGAAAGTAGTTGTCACAAAGCACATATGCACCATCCCCAGGTTTTCACACAGATATTTATAGGTTAAAATTTATGCATAGAAAAATGATGCTACTTGGGGGCAGCTAGGTGGCACAGTAGCTAAAGCACCAGCCCTGGATTCAGGAGGAGCTGAGTTCAAATCCAGTCTCAGACACTTGACACTTACTAGCTGCGTGATCCTGAGTCAATCACTTAACCTTCATTGCCCTGCTGCTGCTGCTCCAAAAAAAAAAAAAGCCACAGTTTAGAAATTCTTAGGATACACTTAAAAATGTTAACTGATACCTGCTGTGGTCCCACCAATGGCATGAGTGCAATTAATAGTATTACAAGCTAAAGAAGTAGCAACTGTGTGTAAAAACTGACTACAGACCACAGAACCTCAGATATTTAATCCTAACTCTCCATCAGTGAAAAAGTCCAAAGCTTGATTCCATTGTCATTATATTTTGACTTCTTAAGTGCTATTTTTGAAGGAATTTTATAAGGACTACTCACTTGTACTGTCAGTGAAGTTTCAGAAAAATGGGCACAATACACTACTGTTGGAGCTGTGAATTGGCCCAACCATTGAAGAAATCCATTTGGAATTTTGCTAAAAAACGACCAAAATATCCTTACTCAATGAACTTTCTGTTAGGCATATAACCTTAGGAGCTCAGAACTCAAAAGAAATATCTGATGCACACTAAAATATTAAAATATTTATAGAAACATTTTTATTGTAACAAAACAAAACTGATAACAAAAAATGAAACTGAACTTTATATTGTTAATATTCTAACCTACTCCAATAGAAGAGATAAAATATAGCAAAAGGGGTGGGATTGGAAGGGTGGTATAGGTATAGAGCAAGGCAAAAACTATCAGATTTGATTAATGCCTTGGTTAGTTTAACTTTCTCTTTTTCTCTTTTTTTAAATTTTTTAAAAATTCTTTATTATAATGGATGGCTCTCTTAGTAGGGTAGAGGGATTTTACCTTTGGAAATAAAATCCATGAAAAATAAGAGCTCTATCTATAGATATAAATATGGGTATAGATGTGTGTAAAGATAGTTTTATATATGTATATACATACACATATATAAGATATACACAGCTACAAACCTCTGATGTAGCCCCAATGCTTCCCTTCCAAATCTATCTACCAGGTTCTAATTATGGCCTCTTGTGTGACGTAATGCCACACTCTAAGCTCTCTAAGCTTCTTCACTCTGAGTCAGTCATAGTCCTGCTCCTGCAGGTCTGCCACATCCATTCACAAGTCTGCAATCAAGCTATTGTTTAATTTAACTCTCTCTCTCTCTCTCTCTCTCTCTCTCTCTCTCTCTCTCTCTCTCTCTCTCTCTCTCCACACACACAAACACATATACATACATATATACATACATATACATACACATATATATACATACATACATACATATACATATATGTGTATATGGATAGATAGATATGTGTGTGTATATATACACACATCTATATCCATTATATGCCTATGTAATATATATTAAACAATGCTATTATAAATATGTAATATAAATATCATTAACAGATTAAAATCATATATATGTAAAGAATTGTTATTTGAGGTTTTTATGCCTTGGCACACACTGGCCTGGGGCTCCGCAAACCGCATGGTGCTCCACCCACTGGTTATAGCCATTGCTAGGGCTCTGGCACCTCATGTCATCACCACTCGTGCCTACATGGGCTTGGCAAAATTATAATGATTGGAAGCCTAGCGAGGGCAGTCATGTGACTGTCAGAGAGGCCATCCCATTGACTGGGGCTGTGTGGGGTGTTTTCTAGGTTTGGGGGAGGAGAATTAGGCATTCTAGGTGGAAGCTGGAAAGGGACAGGCATTCTGCTGTGTATTCTCAGCTGATTCCTGGGTGGTGGTATTTTTTCAGGTATTATAATTTCCCTTTTCCCATTTTATTTCCTTTCCACTGATCCTACTGATCCTGTTTGTGTTTTTTTAAGCTCGTTCTTGTTAAAATAAATCTTGTTCTATTTTGAGGGAAGCTGCCGGTCTCCTTCCTTGCCCCAATATTGCGGCGAGCCACTTAGCTAGTACTCAACAATTAAAAATTGGTCCCCACATATATATCTATATATCTATAGATATAGATATAGATATAGATATAGATATAGATATATACACACACACACACACGTGTGTATGCATTCCCTTCATTTGAGTTCCTCAGACAAATTAGATGATAGATAGATAGATAGATAGATAGATAGATAGATAGATAGATAGATAGATAGATAGATAGATAAATCTTCTGCCTAAGGAACTCAAAGGCAATATACATATGCACGCACACACACACACACACACACACACACACACTGTGTGTGATCTCAAAGGAAGGGAATCCACTGCTTCCCAAGGCAGACCACTCTCCTAAATTTTTAAGACATTTTTTAAACTTCAGGACTAAATGTCTCTTTGCAACTTCAACCCATTGCTCTTATTTCTGTTCTCTGATGTCAAACAAAACAAGTCTAATCCCTCTTTCATATAACAGTTCTTAAAATAAAGACAGTATTCTCCAGTTTAAACATTCCTGGATTCTTCAACTGAAACTTATATAGAGAGGATTACATGATTTTCATTACCCTGGTCTCCCTTCTCTTGAAATTTTTCATTTTAATCAAACTTCCTAACTTGTAGTGTCTAGAATTGAAGCCAGTAATCCAAGCTATTTTGATTTATTCCAAGCTAGAGAGATTGCCTTACTATTCCAGGTAATTATGGTAGTGCACTAGTGCTATGGCTGAACCCTTACCCTGGTGAAGTTGAGAAATTTGTCTGTTGCCATTTATCATCCAGAACATTCTCCAAAGATGCCTCTAACTTCTGAGCCCAAATTCCCAAGTGTCTAGTAAGCACTTCTCCTGAAGTGCCAGTGGCATCACTCATCATCTGGTGTGTTTCAACAAGTTTTGTATTACCAGAACATTTTGACATAGTTATTAGGAAGTTCATGAGAATGAATTTAAAAGTTTATGCAAGAGTGGAATGATTGAATAAATCAATCAAATGACCCTACCACACTCAGAGAAAGTGACAAGATGATAACTCACTCTATCAATCAAGATATGCTTGCTGAATATATCACAAAGATCCTATACTATGACTCTTCTGTCACCACACATAGCCTCCCTTGATAAGAAGGTCTTGAAATTTTCAAAAAGGATAAAAGATGTTAAATTTCATTTCCAAATCAACTGACAGCCTTCATCACTTTTTGCCTAGACTATTGCAATAAACTCCTAATTGGTCTCCCTGTTTCAAGTCTCTCACCTTTCTAATCCACCATCCAAATAGATGCCAAAGTGATTTTCATAAACTTCAGGTCTGACAATGTTACTGAACTGCTCTATAGATTCCAAGGGTTCTATATTGTCTCTAATATCAAATATAAGCTCTTCTGGTTTTTAAAGCTCTTTATTAAGGAAGACGTGTTGTCCAGATTACATGCCGCAGGTACCAACTACATGAGCAGCTAATGGGCACGGTGGATAAAGCTTGGGCCTGGTGGGAAGACTCATTTGCTTGAGTTCAAATCTGATCTCAGCCACTTATTAGCTATGTAAAGCCTAGGAAAGTCACCTAACCCTGTTTGGCTCAGTTTCTCACCTGTAAAATGAACTGGAGAAGGAAATGGCAAATCACTCCAGTGTCTTTGCCAAGAAAACCCTAAATGGAGTCATGAAGAGTCAGACTTAATGAAATCATTGAACAACAACAACAAGAACAATCACAAATACTGGGGAGGCTGAAGGTGGCTGATCTCTTGAGCTCAGCAGTTCTGATTTGCAATTGGCAAAACCTATCAGGTGTCAATGCTAAGTTTATTATCAATACAGAGAGAATCCAGGAGTGGCAGAAAGGAAAGAGAGGGAGGAAGTGGGTTACATAAGAAAGTACAAACTGACCCAGACTAAAAATGGAATATTTTCCTGAACCAATCAAAGTAGGACCAGACCCATGAGTAGTCCCTCAACTTCTAGCTTGGGAAATAGATGGATGTGCAGTCTTTGAAAAGGTAAAAAAAAAAAAACAACCCCAAAAAAAAACATGTTCTTCATAACCTGGACCTAAAAGGTTTTACATAAAGGAAATTCATGGACCAAGACTGTGAAGTAGAGGAAAGGAGACTGGAAACAGTGATGTAGAGGAAATAGCAAAGAAGTTAGACTCAGAAGAGCAGTTAAAATCCTGGCCTTGCTATTTATTATCTATGTGACCTTTAACAAGTTACTTTTCTTCACTTGTAATATGTGTGGGCTGAATAGGGTGATTTCTAAAGTCCTTTACAGGTCCAAATCCTGCAACTCTCTAGGAGTCAAAGCACTGAATATTCTGTAACATTGAGAATCCAGAGGTGGACTTTGTTCCTCCTGGGAAGCTAGATAAAAGCTAGATAAAAGACCTGGTGGGCAGCAGGTATTTCTTACACACACATGCCATTTCTTTGCTTTATAGTCCTCTTCTAATATTCTGCCCCTGTGTCATTGGTGGCACCTATATAACATCAGAGTAAGGAATCAAAAATCACCATTTGAGAAGAACTAGAAATCGCACTTCTCTAGGGTCAATTAATATAAACACAAGAAATCCTATACAGATTAATAGCAGTGACTCGTGTTTATGTTACTGATTGAGATTCACCAGATAATCAATCAATCAATAAACAATTTTTTTCTTTTTAATTTTTTTTCAGGGCAGTGAGGGTTAAATGACTTGCCCAGGGTCACACAGCTAGTAAGTGTCAAGTGTCTGAGGCCAAATTTGAATTCAGGTCTTCCTGAATCCAGGGCTGGTGCTTTATCCACTGTGCCACCTAGCTGCCTCCAATCAATAAGTAATTTTAAGCACTTGCTATGGGCTAGGCACTGTGCTAAATGCTGAGGATACAGACTCAAAAGATATTCCCTGCCCTCAAGCAACTTACAATCTAATGGGGGAGACAACATGCAAGCAAATATATACAAAGCAAGCATATTTGTGTATTTTGGTATATAGAATATATGTACATACATACACACATATATGTATATGTGTATGTATATATATATGACAAATAGGAAACAATTAACAGAAGGAAGGGTCTGTAATTAAAAAGGTTTAATTATGTTTAGATAACTTTGCTTAATAAGACAGGGGAATCTATAGTACATTTTAAATAAAGTCCATCAAAAAGTTAAAATGTTTAAAAAATAATGCCTAAATACTTAAGCTTCAATTACCTGGAAAATAAAATGGAGTGCTTCAGTTTTCAGCACCTTCTGTCACATGGCTTCATCTTTACTGTCTCTACATCCATTACCAATCCACTTGTTTTCTGCTTTCATCATCAACCAATCAATCAATAAACATTTATTAAACCTCTACTGGTGCCAGGGTGTTATATGTCAGAATCCATGTTCAACCTGAAACTTGCTTTGAATTTATTGATTCTTACCAAAGAATGGTAGAAGAGTAAAATGAGTAGAAGTGGGATTGAAAATAATCTCCATCCTCAATGTCCTATATTTGCTACTGCTGCCCTACACCTTTTCAGACTGCCTGTTTAATATGGCAACTAATGGAATCCAAAAGTCTGCGAAAAGGAATGAGTGACACCATTTTATGAATAATTAAGGCACCATTTTCTATGTACAGATGTGTCATTTTACTAAAGTATTTAAGGAGAGAATAGCATCAGTATATAGGCTAAAGGACTGGTCTTGAAGTCAGGGAGGCCCGGATTCAAGAATTTCTTAAACACAGGAGCTATGTGACTGCTAGCCAATCTCATGACCTCTCAGAGCCCCTGGCAGTTGTCTAAGACTATGAATTACTCATATGCATCTGTGGAGGCAGTTTGTAAATTGTGAATTCCCAGTATTCATTAAATCACAGGTCTGGAACTGCCCCATTACCCTTCGTGCACTAAAAGTCGTTACATACACACACACACACAGACATATACACACATAAAAACATATATGTATGCTTGTATGTATGGGTGTGCCTATAAGTATGTATACATATACATGTGCATATATATTATGTATATGTGTATGCATGCATCTCAAAGAAAATAGAAGACAATTATTCCCCTCAGTGAATGTAGGGCAATCTGCCTTTCTTTTGCCTTTGGGGAGATTTGAAATAGCTGCAAAAGTCAGTCAGTCAACAGTAAGCATTTATTTACTGAGCACTTAAGCACTGCACTGAGTGGTGAGCTTCTAAAGGAGAGAGAGAAAGAGACAGAGACAGAGACAGAGACAGAGACAGAGACAGAGACAGAGACAGAGACAGAGACAGAGACAGAGACAGAGACAGAGACAGAGACAGAGACAGAGACAGAGACAGGTATTTCCAAGCATGGTGCAGATTTTTAAAGATACAAAAACAAGTAAACAAGATAGTCCGTAACTTAACACGAATTCATTCGGATATAGTGAAGAAAATACTTGAAGGGGAATGTATTCATGGGTGGTGGCATAGATTGGAGATGTCTTGAAAGTACAGTAGAGAGGGGGTCTCGACTTGGCCAAGATGAGGCAAAAAGACCATGAAAGGCCAGTATGGTTCCACAATTAGAGTCTGAGAAGACTCTCAGGAAAAGGGGGAGATGACAGGGGGAGGAATGACATATATAGTTGATCAGGAATCATAAGATTATTTTTTTAGGACTGGAAGAAACATTAAGGGGTGTTGAGACTGACCTTCTCATTTAAAAGATGAGATCCAGAAAGGTCTTCTGAATGGCCTGACATCACACAACTCATGAACATCTGAGGTAGGATTTGAACCCAAGGCTTTCTGTTTTCAAATACAATGAGACATCCACAATTTTACCAAAACCACCTATTCTAGGAAACCTTCTTCACTAATCAGAATGTCAATTATATTAAACAGAGTTGTTTCTGTATTATTTTGTTAGAAATGTAGGCACAAGCATTTCTTGTATTGTCCATTAAAGTTCCTTGTCAATACATATGTGATTCTGGGTTCTTGAAGCTAATGCCAATGGAGCAAAAGCTCTGACAGGTCCTACCAATGTGGGAAAGTGTTGAGTTTAGGCCTACTAATGGAAGGAATGTTTGAGATCTGAAGACATACTTAACTAAAGCCAGAGAGAGTCATTGCCAAGTTAACTGCAAGGCAGCAAACACACACACACACACACACACACACACACAATTACTTGAAGAGTAAGAGATAGCTCTTACTCTGATAATATTTTTATTACAGATTAAGTATCTTTTCTGATAATGTCAATTTAAAGGAAAGTATTCAATTCTTATTGCCACTACCCAAATTTTATTGAAAGAAAAAGTGTAAGTTTCTGAAACATAAATTAATGCTTAAGTATATTTAAACATAATGTTGCTAGATTAATTAGAACATGTAAGGATAAAAATTGATTAACAGTAATATACATATATGTATGTATACACATATGTTTATGCATGAAAGTGTAGGTGTATATATGTATACACAGTGATACTTTATTACTCATCATTAATTAGTTCCAAAAGGCATGAAGAGTGGTGGAAATTATGAGTATAGAATGAATTTTCCCATAAGGAGTAATGTATATTGAAATAATCCATTTCTGAACCTCAGAAATATCACATCTTACTTGGTAATTTATATATTAATGTTTTTTCCTTTTAAATTTTTATTTAAAAAATAACAAAAGTCAAATTTTAAAAATAAATTATGTCGGGGCAGCTAGGTGGCGCAGTGGATAGAGCACTGGCCCTGGATTCAGGAGTACCTGAGTTCAAATCCAGACACTTGACACTTACTAGCTGTGTGACCCTGGGCAAGTCACTTAACCCCCATTGCCCCACAAAAACAAAAAACAAAACAAAAAAAAATTATGTCATTTCCCTAACCCCAAATTCCCTCTCTCCATCCTGTCACTTCCTCCTGCATAAACCCCCACACCCCCAGGCATGACAACTTATCATGGAATATGCAGGGGAATCTCAAACCAAATTTAAGTACAGGTATCCATTTCCTTCAGGTACATGGGAATGGGACAGGGTTGTATATAGAAAAGGGTCTATTGCTGTGTTGTCCGAAATAACAAGTCCCCAGCATCTGAAGATGTTTTGCCAGCAGAATAGCCTGAAGTACACACACACACACACACACACACACACACACACACACACACACACACACACACACACACACACATCCAACCTGCTGTTCCCATTCTTGGGAGAGCTGAGGCAGAGCTCAAAAGAGAAGCAAAGAGGCCTTCTTCCCTAAGACCGTGGTGGTTGTGAGCAGGGAAGAGAAGGAGGAAGGAGACAAAAAGTTCCCAGGGTGGCTGACAGCATGCTGATCTGTTGGCTTTTTTGTTCTCAGGGAAAGTGGAACCTCCACCATGGTTAGACTACTTGTTTTCTGAACCCTCCCCACCAGCCCCCCCAAACAAATTTTGTGAATTTCTATAGGTGGCTGGTGGGAAATTGGGACTGTGGGGTAGCATGGAGGACCCCATCCCCTCTGCTCCTGATGCCAGCTCACCAGTCTGGCTCTCGTTTGGGCTCTTCCAGCCCTGTTTCCTCTGGGATCAGATGTCCATGAGCCTAATTGGGCTTCACTTCCCATCCAATGTGCTGTTACTTCTTGCGCACTAAAAGATACGAACACAAATCTCAGATATTCATCCCACAGTCCTCAGGAAAGAAAAGGGCCACATCAGTGTACTCCAGTAATGGATTAAAGAGTTTTTAACCATGCATGGCATTTGACAACTCAGAAAAGTCCATGTTTCCAACTACAAAGAGTAAATTCAATTTTCCCACAGTGATTCAATGAACATCTAAAGTGAAAAGGGTCGTTCAGTAGCAAATCCAAACCCAAGGAGAAAGGAGAAGATGATTATATTCCTGGGAATTGGTGTTATGATCATGAATTTTCCCCATTGCATTCTTAGAAAATGAAAACAAAAACACAAGAAAGTACATGGGGAAATATGTGGAGTTCTACACTGAGCACAAGTTACCATGAAACTAAAGCATTGGTCTTTGTTTTGTCTGGAGAGATGGGATGCAGGGCAACATCTTGACTCATACAAGTTTTGGTAAGTATAACAAGCGCCAAACAAGCATCAAGTGCTGAAGCATTTTTTCTCCTTGAAATGCATATGCATGTGTATGTGTGCATGTACATCTATGTGTACTTATATACGTATATGCATGTACATAAATATAGGTATATTGTATGCATACATATAAATGCATAAGCACATCTACATATATGTATATTGTAATGTGTAAAATTAATTGTGGTCACCTATTCCTGTTCCAAGTGTAGGGAATTTAGCTGGGGTTTTTCATATACTTGTTACTTATAAATTATAAGCTACTGTACCAGTTTTGAGCATTAAGTATTTATTAAAGTATATTAGATATTAGTAAAGAGAGAACATATGCCTTTAAAAGATAGGAAAGCCTAAAGAGAGAAAATGGGGAAACCTAGAGAGTGAGTATTGCTGCAAGCTTGCTGTGGGCAGGAGCAGAGCACGCCCATAAACATTGTTCAAAGCTCAATGGCTAGCATCACTCAAATCTATTGGTTCACTGGATTTGATGGCAGTCATGCTGATGTCAGAGCCCAGAGAACAGATCCTCTGGTGGGAACAAAGCTTTCAGGTAGGTATGGTTTGGGGGCCCCTGGAAGTCCCCAAACTCCTATTATTTTCTCACAATATGTATATGTATACACACACACACACACACACATACAAACACATGCATGCATTTATGCATATATTTAAAAGAGAAAGTTTGTAGAGTCTAAACCACATCCTGTAAAGATGATGAGAACAATGCCCTGTTGACACCAACACCCCTGTAAAGTTCATGGAGTTATAGATATTAAGAAGCAAAATATATATATATATATATACATATATATATATATATTTTTTTTTTCTAACCCAATTTTTTTCATTTCATTGGTAAGGAAATTTTGATCTCAAAAGGGGAAATAATTTCCCTCGGGTCACATTATGAGCCAGTGCAAGAGTCAAAATGATAGCCCAGGTCCTCCGGTCCTCAGTGCTATTCTCTCCTTCAAAAAGAAAGAAAATGAATCAATGAAGAAAGACTCAATCATGTATATAAAGATTAGAAAAATCTGTCATCTCTCAATTATCCACAAAGGTGGTTTAATGCTGGCATAGATGATGAAACAGTAGCAAAATATCTAAAAAGATATTGCTTCTGTCTTTGGCATTTGCATTTGCATTTTTCTTAGAGTTTGGATATCTACAAATTGCTGGGTATTCACAATCATTTAAGCAAAATACTAAAGTCACAATATAATTGTTTGATGCAAACAGCTATAATTCTGTTTTCCATTCCTTAGTCTTTGCTCAGTGACTTTTGCCTTAGCTTCACATTGATGACAGAGAGCATTTTTTTTTCAGATTGGCCTGAAATGCTTTTTCTCTCAGCAGACATGCCCTTACTTGATGTCTTGAAAACCTTCTATTTCATTCTAATCAACACCTTGGAATACAGAGAAGGTAATTAATGTTTTGATCTAAATATTCTTCCTTCTAACAAAAAGCTGAAAACAAAATATATGCCCAAAGAGTCTCAACAGTTGAAGGAATTATGGCATATGCATGTAATGGAGAAGGAAACATAAAGACTTCAGAGAAATTTAGGAAGATGTGAATGAAGTCATGTGGATTGAATGATAACAGAATCAAAAGAACAATATACATAGTAAATGTGACAAATTGAGTCAATGGGGAGAGATAAAACAAATCTATGGTGAAGTATAATAATCAAAGTTAATACCATGCAATTAAAATTAAAAGACAAATTCCCTTTTATGATTTTTTTCTTTAAGTGCCCCCCAACCCCAGACAGGAAGGATTCATTGAGAAATGTCTGTCAAAAGAAAATATATCAAATTTTTTAAAGGTCTTCCTTCAAAGCAGACAATAATTTGTCAAAGGGAATAACAGTAAATTAAGGTGATTATTTAATATATTCTCTGATATTCATCATTCACAGTTTAATTGGCCTAATGCAATAAAAATAGTAAATTAATTAATATAATGATATATGAAGTAAATTATGTACTAGTTTCTTCAGAGAGATATTCAATATAACATTAATTTGGAGGAATAAAAAGTCAAGATTTTCAGGAGAACTGATTTTTTTAAAGTTGGCATGAAGGGGAAGCATCATTTCTAATTTATCACTCAACCAACAGATACTTATTAATAAAAATAATAATAATATATCACTTCTATAGTGCTAGTGCATTGAGGCTGGCAAAGTGATTATATATATGTATACATATATATATATAACAACTCTCAAGATTATTGTGATAATCAAATTATATCTATATATAGATATAATATATATGTATCATTTTATTATCACACTAATCCTGAGAGTTGTGTTATTATTATCCTTATGTTACCAGTAAGAAAATTCAGGCTGAGAGAGATAAAATAACATTTCCAGAGGCAGACAACTAGTCAGGTTTTAGAACTCAGATCAGGCTGAATCCAATTTATGTACTACATTGTGTTAACCATTTGGGGTACAAAGACAAAAGTTCCATGATCCCTGTCATTTTGGAGCTTACGTCTTAATAAGAGAAGCAGTGCATCCATAACACACATATACATATATCTGTACATATAATTGTACAAAAACCACATGCAAAAATAAAAAGGAGGTATCTTGGGGAGTGAGGACACTAGCAGTTGGGGGGAATAAGGAAATGCTTCATGGATTAAGTGATGCTTGAGCTGAGTATTGAATAAAATGTGGGTTTCCAAGAGATAGAGGTGGGGAAGGAAGGAATTTCATGTGTAGAGTATTAGGGCAGAGGTATGGAGATGAGTGACAAGGAATGTTTGTGTCTCTGCAAGAAAACCAGTACAGGTTTACCATCAAATGTATGGAATAGAGAGGGATGTGAGGTGAATGGAAAATTAGGGAAGGGGAACATTGAGAAGAACTTAAAATACCAAACAAAGGAGTTTATATTTGATCCTGGAAGCAATAAGAGTCTGGTGAAGTTTATTGAATCAGAACTGAACATTAACTGGAAAGAACACTTTGGCAGCTTTGTGGAGGGTGAATTGGAGTGGTTTGTGGAAGGAATACTATATAGGAAGCTATTAAAATAGTCCAGGTGAAAGGAGATAAAGGTAGTTACTAGGGTGGTTATTTGTCTAAGGAAAGAGAAAGGAACATGTCTGAGAAATGTAGAGATAAAAGACAGGATTTGATAACTGATTTAACATATGAGGTATGTGAAAGTAAAAAATCATGGTTGACACCAAGTTCGCAAACCTGGTTTATTGGAGGAATGGTGGTGACCTCAACAGTAATACATAGTTAAGAAAAGAGGCAAGTTTAAAGGAAGATAATGGATCAAAAATACTTTGGTACTAGTTAAATAAAAGGAAGCTTTTTATTTAACTAACTAGATAAGAAACTAACTAAATAAACAAAACACAAAATTTATCAATCATCAAAAAACCCAAGGAAACAAACTCCTAGAACAAAGACTCTGTATTTGAAAGACTTATGGAGGAAATTTTGAAAGCAGATTGGTAGAAATTAGATTTTATTTCACTCTCCAAAAATTGGCAAACATTATTATAAAAAGAATAATAGTGACTGTTGGAAGGGATGTATGATGACAATGTTGCTAATGCACTATTGATGGAGCTGTGACTTGAACCAATTTTCTGGATGAATTTTTTTTAAAGTAATAGTTCATGAAGTATAGTGAAGTGAACAGAACCAAGAAAATGCTGTGCAGAGAGACAGAATTATTGTTTGATGAAGAACTGTGAATGACTTAACTATTCTCAGCAATACAATGATCCAAGACAATCCCAAAGGACTAATGATGAAGCATACTATCTATTTCCAAAGAAAGAACTGATATTGATTGAACACAGACTGAAGCATGCTATTTTTCACCTTTCATTTTTTTCTTTTATTCAAGTTTTCTTATACAAAATGACCAATACGGTAATGTTTTATATAATTGTACATGTATAATCTATATCTGCGTGCTTACCACCTCAGGAAGGGGGGAAAGGAGGAAGGAAAATGGGGATAAAATTTGAAACTCAAAACATTAAAAAATGTTTATTATTTTTAAAAGTAACCGTCCAAATTATTTGACCCAGAAATCTTTGCACTGGAAAATATCTCCCAAGGACATAAAAAGGAAAGACTAATATATAGCAAAATATGCATAGCAACCCTGTTCCATTAACGAAAACTGCAAATAAAGTAGGTACATGTTAACTGGGAAATGTTTCACCAGATATTGGCATATGAATGTATGGGAATATTATTGTGCCACAAGAGATGACAAATATTATGACTTCAGAGAAGATTTGGAAGACTTGTTTGAACTAATTATCATCATAATCTCTTTTATATAGTACTTTAAGGTTTGCAAAGTGCTTTATAAATATTCACTCATTTGATCCTCACAGGAATCCTGTGGGAGTAAATACTATTATTATGTTCATTTTACAAATGAGGAAGATAAGAAAACTGAGGCAGATGGAAGTTAAGTGATTTGCACTGAATCACACAGTTAGTATCTGAGGCCACACTTGAACTCAAGTCCTCCTGACTTCAGGTCTAGCACTTTGTCCATTGTGCCACCCAGAAGAAACAAGAGAAATACAGAATGAGCATAATAAGGTAAAATAAAATGACACTGAAAAGCAGCTGAATTCAGATCACTGTAAGGACCACCCTCAATTTCAGAATACTGATGATGAAACATACCTGCTCTAGAGGCAGCTGGGTGGTGCAGTGGAGACAGCAGTAGCTTTGAAATCATGAAGACCTGACTTCAAATCCAACCTCATATACTTGTTAGCTGGATATGGTTGGGCAAGTCACTTAATCTTGCTTGTCTTGCTTTCCTCAACCTTAAATGGAGATGACGATAGCATCTACTTCCCAGGATCATTGTGGAGATCAAATAAGACAATGCTTGTGTATAAAATAGGTCCTCAAAAAATGTTTTTTTCTGTCCTCTCTTCTTGGGAGAAAAGTACTGTATTATACATGTAGAATGTTTTCAGATATGGCCAGTATGTCATTTTGTTTTGCTTAATTGTACCTTTTTGTTATAGGAAGGTGAGGGGGTGAACAAGCATTGGAGATTGCAGTATCTGGAAGTTACAGCTATAAAAAATAAATAAAACATGTTTAAACACACATGTTTAATGTGTGTATATATATGTGCACATAAATTTATATGTATACTGGTATGTATGTATATACATACATCCATATATATCCAACTTATTTTAATAATAAGATACTGTGTGCTATATGGGGTAATTTGGAATTATACATTTCTCTCCTCATTATACATATTTTCTTCATAAGGGACACACATAAACAACCAAGAATTTCTAAAGCAAGGGACTTCTTAATGTTTATTCGTTTCATGTACCCCTTTGGCAGGTAGGTGAAGCATACTGACCCCATCTTAGACTTATGCCTTTAAATTCTTTGAATAAAATATATAGTAACAAAAGGAAACCAAATGTATTAGAAATAATTGTTTTAAAAGAGGTTCAATGACCCCTGACTAAAGTCAAGATCACGTCTAGGTATCCAGTTACTTTCTTGAAATAGATATTAATCATAAATTAACTGGCAAAGTAATTAGGCTAGAATTTCAAAGTGAATAACTGATTCTGTGGAATGTCAGGCAATAGCAACCTCAGAACCCATACAAAAATGGGTATACACAGTAACAGCAACATTTGTGATAAACAATGGGAATAGACTTGGCTCTTCTCAGCAATGCAACGATTCAAAACAGTTTCAAAGAACTAGTGCTAGAAAATATTCTCAACATCCAGAAAAAAGAACTGTTAATTAGGAATGCAGATTGGACCATACTGTTTCTACTTTTGGACTGTTTTTTTTTTTCCTTCTTGTTTGAGGTTTTTCCCTTGTGTTCCGATTCTTCTTTCACAATATGACTAATGTAGAAATATGTTTAATGTGGTTGTACATATACAACCTATATCAGACTGCTTTCCATCTTGGGGAAGAGGGAGGGAAGGGAGGGGGGGGAGAAAAAAATTGGAACTAAAAATCCAGTGAAAACAAATGTTGAAAACCATCCTTATATGTAATATGTAACTGGAAAATAATAAAATAAAAAAGAAGTCTAAAAAATGAGTATACTCTTCTTCAATGAGGAAGGTTTGGGGCCTCAGCATAAATTAGTGGGTTGTACAATTAGAAAAATTATCCTACCTGAAACCTCATGGCTCCAACTTTTTCTCAACTCCTGACAACTGACATGAAGGTCTGCTAAAGCTTCTCTGGTGAAGGGACATATTTCAATTTCCTCTATAGTATCATCAGAGCTCATCAAGGATTTCCTTGGTTCAGGAAGTTAGTAGAAGCCTTACTTATCCCCTTCATCATGGCAATGACCACCCTGATTCATCATCCTCTCTCTAATTAACCCAATCCTTTTTCCACTTCTCCCATGCTGACCTTTCCACTTTTTTTTTTAATGGCAGGGCAATAGGGGTTAAGTGACTTGCCCAGGGTCACACAGCTAGTAAGTGTCAAGTGTTTGAGGTCAGATTTGAACTCAGGTACTCCTGAATCCAGGACCAGTGCTTTATCCACTTCGCCACCTAGCTGCCCCCCTTTCCACTTTTTAAATGTTCTAACGCTCAGAATACTTTCACACTAGAGTACTTTCCTTAGGGTAGCAATCGCCCTACTATCAGGCAACTAGTATGTATGGAAAAAGGCATCCTGTGAGTTTCTCTGCTCATTCATCTCTACGACATTATTATCAACAAAGGAGTTCAAATGCCAGAGTAAGTAATGTTCAAAAGAATTTAAAAAAAACACAATGTTTTATCTGGATTAGTAAAAAAAGTTTAATAATTAAGATTCTGATATAATCAGGTCCATGTTTTGTGTTTAGAAGATGGATTCCCCATCAAAACAATTGCAAATATCATTTCAAATGCCTGACTCTCATGTTAAAATCATGTATTTATTTGCCTTTCATCATAATTTCTAATAAGACAGGCATGTTCATGCATCATTTTGCCAATATAGTCAAGAGAGAGTCAGAACCTTTTTAATGAGGGTAAGAGGTTTACTGAGAGGATGCTACATTGTCATTTCAAAGTTTATTTCCTCCCCTATAACACTATACATATTTCCATAAAGCCATTTCTCACAAAAAAAATCTGTATATATTTGCATAAAACTATTTTCACACATAATTCCAAATGGTCACATATATAATTTCTCAATAGACTCTAAATTCCACAGACACATACTTGTTTCTAGTATTCTTTAAAATCTCAAAAGGAAATATGAAGGCAGGACTTGCTCTAAGAAAAAAAAATGATGAGGTAAAATTAAAACAATGGCAGCTTACATTTCTATGCATTTTGTTGTAGATACAAAGCTGTGCTTTCTTTCATGTAAGGAATGCTTCCAGAGGAAGCCTTCATTCCATTATAGAGAGGCAACACTCTGCACCTTATAGTCTTAGAGAAGTTATTCCAGTCATCCAGGGATACACAATGTATGTCAGAGGAAGGCCTTGAATCCAGGTGGCCCTTGCCTCTAAGGCAGGCAGACTAACTGTCCATTATTCCATACTGCCTTACAGATATATGTGCTTCCATTCCATTTCCCAAAACAACCCTATGAAGTAGAGAATACAAGTTCCAATATTCAATTTCACAAATAATCTGAAGTTTAGAAAAGGTAAGTGACATAACTAGTAAGTGTCAGAGAGAGAGAGAGAGAGAGAGAGAGAGAGAGAGAGAGAGAGAGAGAATTCAAAGCCAGAGATAATTCCAAGATTTCAAGGTCACCACTTTTTTCTATTACAATTTATCTTCAAAATCACCCCATCCCATTTTCAGCTCCCACAATTCTCATGGTACCAGCATGGGTGTGTGTAGATAGAGCATGGCTAATGTCAGTGGTCTAAAATTCAAATAGAAATGGATCACCAAAGGTCAAATATTGACTTAGAAAATCACAAATTAACATTACTCTACGTTGTATTATATTTTTGTTCGGTTGAACACTCCCTGATTACATTTTTATCCAGTTTGGGTTTCATTAGGGAGAATACATGGCCTTGAATTGGATGCCTCTGGTCTAGAAGTATGCTTTTCAGTTCCAATTACCCTGAAGTGACCAGCACGAACATACAAAGAACATGGGTTGATTGTGTCTCTGGTGACCAAACTAGATGCCCCATCACTCAATACCTATTGTTGCTGGCTCAGTATCACCCTTGCATTCATTTTTTTCCCTATTCCTACATGAGTCTTCATTCCTTCCCCCCACCCCCTCTTTCTGTGTGTGTGTGTGTGTGTGTGTGTGTGTGTGTCTCTCTGTGTGTCTCAGTCTCTCTGTCTCCTCCATAAAACTGATCTGTTCCATATCTCAACTCCTCGGGGCTGAACATATCAACAACTTAGGTGATTATAAAAAATTATATTTATAGGTTAGCTATACTGGAACATAGGTCCTTTCCAGATATCAAATTTAACTAAGACCTTTGGAGATAAAAGATGACAATATTTTCAGGTGAGCTTAAGGGAGACCTCTTTGGGGGACTTAAAATCTTCAAATCATATCAAGCTGACATTAATGTATAGTATAAGTGTACCTCCTACAGATACTTCCACTGAGAACCATTAGCTACTTCTCTTTCCAACAGGGACTCTAAAACAATGTTGACATCAAGGAGAGTAATTTTCCATCTAATATTGAGATCCCAGTATATTTCAACAAAACGCCCTTGGTTTGCATGCAAGTAGCATTTTTGATAGCCAAAGATAATAATTTGATAAGTAGAAGGTTGTGTAGGCTTTATTTCTTGCTATATTACAAAAGGACAGATAGTCACCTGCCCTGGATAGTTACAGATATTCACTTTCACTAAAAGTAGTAAGGTGAATTTAATAAACTTTCAAGATTCTTCCAAGTGGTGAAATTTTAAATTCTCAATAATGGGTGAGAATTTAAAAAAGCAATGAATTATAAGAAATGACAAGCAGGATGATTTAAGAAAGGCCTGGAAAGACCTACATGAACTGATGTATAGTGAAGGGAACATAACCAGAACATTGTACACAGTGACATCAATATTTATTCAGACCCCACTCAGCAGGGATTCGCTCAAAAAATCTCAGGCATGCTGGAGCTTCCTCCGCCCAGCCCCCAGTGTGGCCAGCACTAGGCTCTGTTTGCCCTAGAGGTGCCAATGAATTAAGTTGGTGTGCGTAGTTGTGGTCAGCCCAAGTTTCAGGAGGACAAGGAAGGGTTATATAGCCTGGGGGGGAGAGACTAAGAAAAGTGAGACAAGGACTGAGAAAGGAGACAGTGAAAGGGGAGACTGAGAAAAGGAGCAGTGAGAGGGGAGAGTGAGAAAAGAGAGACTGAGAGGAGACTGAGAAAGTGGGGCTTTCAGTTAGTAGGGGAGATGACTCGATGTAGTGAAGCAGAGGAGGTGGCTGACAGTGAAAGTAAAGGAGCAGAGCAGTGAAAGGAGAGGACTAAGAAAGTTGAGGGGTGGCTGATGGTGAGGAAGAGATGAAAGTGCAAGCAGCAGCAGCAGCAGTGGCCAGCATACCCTCAGGGAGGAGACAGGAAGGCAGCAGGAGAGGAAGTTAAAACTCAGTCAGAGGTTCAGCTAGGTGACACAGTGATAAAGCACTGGCCCTGGATTCGAAAGGCCCTGAGTTTAAATCTGACCTCAGACACTTCTTGACACTTATTAGCTGTGTGACCCTGGGCAAGTCACTTAACCCCAATTGCCTCACTAAAAAAAAACAAAAACAAAAACAAACCAAAAAAAAAAAAAATTCAGTCAGGTCTTATATTTCCTACTTTTATTTCTAAGTTTGTTCCTTATAAATAAACCCTGTATTTACTTTAATTGAAAAAGAGGCTTCCTAATCTTTTTCTAATCAGGCTGGGAGAGGCAGTGGGGGAGGGAGAGTCTCTCCTCATATTAAATTTTTTTAAACACTTTTTTTTTGGTGAGGCAATTGGGGTTAAGTGACTTGCCCAGGGTCACACAGCTAGTAAGTGTCAAGTGTCTGAGGTCAGACTTGAACTCAGATCCTCCTGAATCTAGGGCTGGTGCTCTCTATCCACTGTGCCACCTGGCTGCTCCCCCATATTAAATTAATAGTAGTCACATAGCCAGCTAATTTGAGTTACAGGAGTTCACACATTAAGACCCAGTTAAAATATTTTTTTACATTGAATGGCGACCATGGCAGGACTTATGAGCCAGTTTTAATTTTTCAGATAGTTATAATTTTTTAGATAGCCTATAGTTATAATTTCTCAGATCAGACAATTTTTTTTCACTGAGTTCTGGCCACAAATTTCCAACTATCTTGTGGATATTTCTTTTTCTTTTTCTTTTTTTTTTTTTTTTTGGTGAGGCAATTGGGGTTAAGTGAGTTGCCCAGGGTCACACAGCTAGTAAGTGTCAAGTGTCTGAGGTCAGACTTGAACTCAGGTCCTCCTGAATCCAGAGCCAGTGCTCTATCCACTGTGCCACCTAGCTGCCCCTTGTGGATATTTCAAAGAAGATATCTTGTAGGCATCTCAAACTGAACATGTCTAAAAGTGAATTCACTATCTCTGTCAAAACTCACTTTTCTGAAACTGCTTTATTTCTGCCAAGAACATCATTATTCCAATCATCCAGATTTATAACAAGGAGTGGGTTAGATTTAGTAAGAGAGATAATTCATTTTTATGAAATCATCAATACTTTGGTATTAGCTAAAAGTAAACCAGTGGAACCTGACTCCTTATTCCCCCATGTATCAAATCAGCTGGTAAATCATGTTGTTTCAATATCCACAATTTCTCTTATGTCTGACTTTTATTCTCTACAAACATGGCTACCACCCTATATACCCTACCTTTCTCCTGGACTATCACAATAACCTCCTAATTGGTCACCCTCTTTCTAGTTTCTTTCCTTCAGATCCATCCACAGTTGCCAAAGTAATTTTCCTTAGCATAGGTCTAACCATGCCATTGACCCATTTAATAAATTTCAAGGGCTCCCTGTTTTCTCTAGAATCAAATACAAGCTTCTCCTTTTTTTCCCCCTACAAAAGCTGTTCAAAGCATAGCCCCAATTTATCCATTCAACTTTATTATACTTTCATCCCCTTCCCACACTGTATACTTTATCTAAATTGGCCTTCTGTCTGTTGCTGACACATTTCTGTGATTTTTTTCATTGATTATCTTCGATATTTAGTTCCTTTCCCTCTGTCTCTTAGAATACCATTTTCCCCCTTCAAAAGCCCAACATGAGCACCAACTACCAATATGAAGCCTTTCATGATCCTCCAACTGTTGTTTCTCTCCCCCAAAATATTATTAACCTTATATTATTTTGCATATACTTTATTAACTCAGGGTGTTCCACGTCTTTGTGTAGTTTCATTGTTATTAAGGTTTAATATTATACCAAGACTTTATTAAACAGAATTTAAGCTCTTTAAGAAAAGAGACTTTTATTTTTGTCATTGTATCCTAGCACTCTAGTATATTGTAGGCATTCATAGATGTGTATTAATTGATTCTAAATATCATGTTTCTTTTGAATAATTAAAACTCTTTCAGAATTGTTTTGTTGTTCAGTCACTTCAGTCATATCTAACTTTCAATGATCCCATTTGCAGTTTTCTTGGCAAAGCTATTGGAGTGGTTTGCCATTTCCTTCTCCAGCTCATTTTATAGATGAGAAAACTGAGGCAAACAGGGTAACACAGCTAGTAAACATCTGAGACCTGATTTGAACTAAGAAAGATGAAGTCTTACTAACTCATGCCTATTACTCTATCCACTGTGCCCACCTAACTGCCCCGTGTAGGGGCCAAATTTAATATGTGGAGAGTTAATTGGGTGGCTAGCCATAATATTAGGGTCCAGAAAATAATGAAGGACCTCTAGGTCCAAGACTTCCTCCCCTTTGAACTGCCTTTTTAGTTATTTCTCCCAGGCCAATAAGAAAGAAGCTTAACATCCTCTTTTCCACAAATGAATCACATTTTATTAATGGGAATAAAATACATAGCAAAGGTGAAATTAATAAAGTGAAGGACAAGGGAATAGAGAAAAAGAAAATTGGATAATCCCCCTAACTCTAACAAAAGCCTATACAATCCCCAAACTCACTTCCAGCTCAGCTAATTCAAAGAGCCTGACTCGTTTTATTAACTTACCACCTGGGGTCTGTAGTTTCAATGGGAAACAGCTATGCAGCCAGGGCCCACAGGACAAAACACCAGGAAAAACCTCTCTCTCATCCGTTCCTAGCAGCTCACCAACAGGAAAAGAGCCGTAACTTCCCTCAGCATGCATTTACTCTCCCTCCCCCAAAGGGAAGGTCCTTCAAAATGCCTGTAGAGAGTGGTTCCTCTGCTGACATCAGCAGCATATGTCACTCAGGGCAAGCCAGGTGTGGCCCATCTCCAATCAGTCTGCCAAATTTCATTATTTTACCACACCCATCAGTCATATTCTAGTCCTATTTCCCCATCCCATCAAGTCTTATTTGTGCATATATATATATATATATATATATATATATATATATATATATATATATATATATGGCCATCGCTATTATTGATGGCTCTGTTTTTGGATATTGTCTCCTCCTATGAGTTATTGGTTCTCTCCTCTTCCTCTTTCTGTATTTGGGATTCACCCAAAGTTGTTCTCAGTCTTTTTTTTTTTCTAACGATATTTTTGTACTGAATGACCTCATTAATTCACACGATTTCTATTATTACCTGTATACAAATTATTATTAATTCAATATCTTTAATCCTCCTCTCTCATCTGAATTCATCCTGGATTTCCATATACTTAACTGGAAAATTCTAACTGGGAGTTTCTTATAAGCACATAGATGTTTCAAAATAAAAGCATCTTCCTCCAAAAATCTGACCTTCCTCCTAATGGTATTATTTCTATCTATAGCACCACAATTCAATCATTCACCTAGGATTGAAAACTTTTGCTCATCTCCTTTTTTCATTCCCTGCATCTAATCAGTGCCCCAATCCTCTTTATTCTACTTGCTAAATAGTTCTCACATTTCTCATTTCTCATAGCCATTATCCTATTTCAGACACTCCTTACCTCTTTTACAGAGTGTTATAATGTCCTCCAAACTTGATTCTAATCTTTTTTTCTCTTAATACAACTTTCATACCACTGCTAAATCAATTGGTTAGTGCAGAGAGACATGGCATTTGATCTTTAGAGACAGAAAGATAGTAGTAGTAGTAGTTGTTGTTTAGAGCCCTAATAAGGGCACTATCCTATCTCTCTCCTTAACTGAGACAACCTATAGAATTTCATAAGAGTAGTAAAGTGTAGGGGCCAAATTTATTATGGGGAGAGTTAATTGCATAGCTCACTGTAATATTGGGGTTCAGAATACAATGAGGGATCCCTAGGTCCAAAGTTTCCTCCCTTCCAAACTGCCTTTTTAGTTATTTCTCCCAGGCTAATAAGAAAGGAGATTAACAGCCTCTTTTCCATAAACAAACCAGGTTTTATTAATGGGAATAAAATTTACAACAAAGGTGAAGTTAATAAAGCCAGGGACAAGGGAATGAGGGAAGAGAAAAATGGATAAGCTTCCTCGCTCTAGCAAAGATTGACTCAAACCCTGAACTTGCTTCCTGCTTAGTTAGCTCAAAGAACTGGTGTTAATTCCACTCACCACCTGAGGTCTGTAGTTTCAATGGGAGTCAGCTGTGCAGTCCCTCTCTCCTACACTGCTCCACTCACCAGAAGGAAAAAGAGCTCTGAGAGCGAGCATTCCCCTTTTTACCTTTTTCTTTCCCTCCCCCAAAGGGGAGGTCCTTCAAGCTGGATGGCTGAGAGTGGTCTCCAAGTGATGTCAGTAGTACACTAACATGTCACTCAGGGCAGGCCAGGTGTGACTTATGTCTAATCATCCCCAAATAGGTACTTAGTCCATTTCTCATTCTCATACAATTTCTAACAATACTAAATCAATCAGGTGGTGCCCCTGGGCATCTTCCAAATTCCATTATTTTATCACAAAAGCTAGTTAGATTTTTGCTAGCCCATTATGCAATAATTAGAAATGACTCCCTTAGAAGTAGAAAGGACAGAAGTTAGGTGAGACCTCTTCACATCAAAGTGGTGTGGCTAAGGGAATCTCCTATTCCTGACTGACACCTTGTGTGGCTGTGTTTGCATTTTTTTTGTAGTGCATTAATCTTTGGAAAAATTCTTCCATGTGGAACAATGCTAAAAACTGCCAGAATTCACAATCATTAAAAAAATGTAGGACAGGGCAATGAGAACTGCATCATAAAGGCAACAGGAGCTACTACCTTGATGATACCTTGTGAGCTTTTTCCTATTCTCCTGGGCATGCCTTTAAAGTAATTATTAGATTCTGGCTATCCGGTTTCAGAACTCTTAGAGAAATCTTCCTAATGCATAATAAGTCCATGCATAAAAATTTGCTCTCTCCTTCTGTCTCTTGTCTGTCTCTGTCTGTTTCTGTGTGTATGTGTGTGTGTGTGTGTGTTGCCCGATAATACAAGCTACAAACTACTTGTTCAATGCCTTTCACAATCTAGTTTGAACCTACCTTCCCAGCTTCATTTCATGGTTCTAACTTCTGAAAACTTTATACTCCAGTTTCTGGCTTTTCCAGTTTGTTTTTCCTTGCCTCTCCCCCTGAGAATATGTATGTGTAATTTTCCTTGCTTAGAATGTTCTTCTGATCCATGACATTTTATTGAAATCCTCTTTCAGACATATTTCTCAAGGGATATCAATTACTCATCAATGGGCCATACTAACAAAAAATACTGATATTATTTAAATTATTTTACAGAATTGATACCACATTAATCAAACTTTCAAGGGTTTATTTTATAAATATAGACAAAATAACACAATTTATCTGAAGGAATAATAGGTCAAGAATTCTAAGAGAAGTAATAAAAGACTAGGAATTAGTACAGTCTGGCAGTACCAAATTTCAATATTTACTATAAATCAATAATCATTAAAAAAGGTATTGGTTCTGAAAAATATAAGAGCTAATGAATGGAAAAGATTTGATAAACAATTCCTAGAAGCAACTAAACAGTAGAATAGGGTAGAATAAATCCAGAGACTCTTAGTATAAGAACTCACTGTTTGATTACAAATTTCTGGTAAAACTGGAAATACTCTGGTAGAAAATGGGTTTAGACCAACACTTTACACCATATATTACAATAAGCTTCCTCTTTTACTCAGTGGTGTTGTTTTTTTTTTAAATCTATTTGACCTCTTCTATATATCTAATCATTTTATAGCTAATTATTTTTGTATCTAGTATTCACATGGTAGATAAAGAAATATTTGGTAGATTATATTTTCTTGGATTTGGAGATCCTCTTCCATCATGAGCTCCCTGGAACTCTTCTGTACCATTGCATTGGTGAGAATAATATAGTCTATCACAGTAGGTCAACACTCAATGTTGATGATACTGTGTACAATGTTCTTCTGGTTCTGCTCATCTCACTAATCACCAGCTCACGTAAGACCCTCCAGGTTTCTCTGAACTCCTCCTGCTCATCATTTCTTACAGCACAATAGTATTCCATTGTATTCATATACCACAACTTGTCCAGCCATTCCCCAATTGATGGGCACCCCCTCAACTTCCAATTCCTTGCCACCACGTAAAGAGCAGCTATAAATATTTTTGTTCATGTGGGTCCCTTTCCCCCTTCCATGATTTCTTTGGGAAAAAGACCTAAAAGTGGTATTGCTGGGTCAAAGGGTATGCACAGCTTTATCGCCCTTTGGGCATAATTCCAAATTGCTCTCCAGAATGGTTGGATCAGTTAACAGCTCCTTGGTAGATTATATTTTATTGGATTGGATAGGCTCTCATGCTTCCTTCTAAAACTTTCAAATTCTTTAAAAGTGGCATTCTAGCCATGAAACCTCTATATTTGCATACAGTTGCTACTTAATAAATGTTTATTGAATCATAATGTGTCTTTTTTCTCACCCATTAACATATCTAGAACTATGGAATAACAAGTATGGTTTCCTCATCCCCTTAATCTTAATTATATTCACCTCTATTTTCCTTTAAATGCTTCCCATTGTTCTTTGATTAGGTAATGGAATGTATTAAGTTCCTTGATTCTGTTGTTGCACTAATATACTGTTAAATATCCTCTTGATCAGTAACTTAATCACTACAGGAATTGCTAAGGCATTGTTATTGCTAAAGTTTGTAACCCAGTTACACATGGATTTGGGTAATTGTCCCCTTTATGAACTAAAGATAGCATGGACTTCCTTTATTTTATAGCCATTTCCCTCACATTAATACTTTCTTCCCTCAATCTAATGCCTCCCACCCCTCATCCCCCAAAAAGTAGGGGGAAGACCCCTCTCTTAATCAAAAGATATTTCTAGGGCTGAAACAGTAGCAATATTAAAATGGGCTAATTACCTTCCATGTTGTTGTAGAGGAGGCCTCAAGCCAGGACTTGATGCACCAGCAAACCACTCATTTCTTTTCTTCATGCATTCCAAATATCTCTTGCCTAAGAAACAAGAGAGGAAATCCATGAGAGTTTATAGAATGCTATATTAATCCTTCTCTGATAGTCCATTGTGAGGGAAAAATTCATCCTCTTCTCAATAATTCTCAGGAACTCAGCAGTAAAGTGACAAAGGCTTTATTTTCTTCTCATAAGAAGGAGGCACCCTAGTGTGCAGCTAGTGGGTGCCCAGAAAGGGGGCTCGCTGACCCTGTTTTATACCCTAGTCCCTAACTCGAATGGACCTTCCCCTTTTTCATCACTGGTGGGGTTACAATCTACTTGCAAAAACTAGCTAATCAGAATGCAGTATTCCCACCCCTCTTCCTTGTATGGGCATGTCTCAGGAGTGGACCTTATACTTCCTTATATGGACACAACTCTGAAGGGGACCTTATTGAGACCAGGGCTCCTTGAACCATGTGACCTTGCCAACCTGAGCAGGAGGAGGGGATCTGAGACCTTTGTCCTACAAACAGGTCAGGGGGAGTATGACTGACTGATATATACACATTGAGAGGAGAAAACTACCCATTTCTCACATCCATAGATGATGGTCTGTAGGACAATTTGATATCAATGTTTTTGGTACCTATATTTAGAAAGCGAGCATAGAGTAATTGGAGAGACAACAGAAGCACCTACTTTCCTAGTCCAAAAATATTTCCATCATCAATCTTTTCTATAATTCCTAGGTTTAATCATCCCTGTGGCTTCTGCCAAAATACTTTTATTTTTCTGTGAGGAGGAGTCCACTAAACAATCTCCATTCACTAACACCTTTGCTGGATATATTTAAATAGATTATTGGCCTGAGCTCAAAACAAGTCCCCAAAGGAAAAGGACATAAAGTATGCTGATAAAGCTTTAAAAATCATTCCGGGGGGGGGGGGGGGAGCTGGGTAGCGCAGTGGATAGAGCACTGGCCCTGGAGTCAGGAGGACCTGAGTTCAAATCCAGCCTCAAACACAACTATTACTAGCTGTGTGACCCTAGGCAAGTCACTTAACCCTAATTGCCTCACACACACACACAAAAAATCGATGGAGGTCATGAATGACACTTTTTAGTTTAATCTGAATTAGTAACATTTCCTCCATGACTTTCTTTTTTTGTTTTGTTTTGTTTTGTTTGTGGTCCATGACTTTCTAAAGTCAACAATCAACAAAATGATAAATAAAGCCTTGAAATTTCTGGAGTGTAAGTGCTCACATCAAAAATGCTCTCAATCAGTTCTCATGAGCCAATTCAAGATAGCTCCAGCACACCCCTGGGTATAGGTGAAGTAAATGGTAATAATGAGTTGAGAGTTGCAGGGAGGATGGAGGGGAAGGTGGAAAGTTGGAAAATTAGTTAAGAGCTTTGAGCAGTCTGGGAGTATGCCTAAGGGTAAGAAACACATCATGGTTAAAAAGAAGATGCCAAATATGTTTAAAAATAAGAAAACGATGGAGAGGGACTAAGGACAAACATTTCCTCCCTGATAATTTTGAAGGGGTTAGCCCTTAGTAGTGCAGATGGAATAATTATCAAGGCTCAATTATACTATGAGTCCTAGTGATTTATTAAGCTCCATAGCCAGCACTGAATCAACCTGTCTCAGTAGCTGTACATCTGTATAAAGTTTTAATTATGAACATCAGAAGGTGGTCAGAGCATATGGAGAAAAATGAATTATAAATTTATGGTGCAGTGAATTTTCCTGCTGAGTTGCTCCTCCTGATCAAAGGCTGTTGACAGTATGACAAAAAGGATGTCCAAGCCACTAGATGCTTGTTAAGTCTCAGGTCCCTTTTAAAAGTTAAACTGGGATCATGTTATATATACAAAGGGGAGAGGTGGTTTGAAGGGGAATTAACTTACTTCCTCAGAGCCAAGAGATTCTGGTTCTTATCTCAAAGCAGGAGCAGTTAGGAGATCTGTTACTACTGTTCCTAGTACTAATACTACCACCACCACCAGCACCAACATAATCAACACTGACACCATCATTACTACTACTAGTAGTAGTACTCCACCATCACTACCACCATTGCTACTAGTAATAGTACTACTAGTAAGCTGCTATTACTGCTACTGCTACTAGCACTAGCACTACTACTACTTAGAATTATAACAATGATGATGAGAATGATAATAGTAGTAGTAATGATAACAATGATGAATAAGTCATGCATATGGCACTTTAAGGTTTTCAAAGTGCTTTGCTCATATTATCCCTTTTGATACATTATTTCAATGAGAAGCAAATAATGACCACTAATTTAATTTAATTGTTCATTTCAAGCTTAGAAACAGTGTTCTATGGTTACATACAGTTGTTCTGTATGTTATATAAAATAATAACCAAGGATGACCCTGAAGGAGAGAGACAGAAATGTACCTCACCCCTCTTCTTTATAAAATTAGAATCTGTGGGTGCAGAACAATGCATTTGTTTTCAGACTCTGTTAATGTATTGGTTAGTTTTGCTGAACTTTTTGTTTATTTTTCTTTTTTTTTTTTAATTCTAGGTCACAATAGATGCCTCTTTAGTGAAGGGATTTGAGAAAGCTATATTTTAAAATTAAAGTGATATAAAAATCAAAGATATCCTTTTCTTTATAAAGAATTTAATAAACTTTTTAGGTAGCAGGAAGTATTCATAAGGGGTGATCCTTACACTACAGGAACTTAAACAACATACAAACATAAATAAAACACAAAATAAAGTAAGTCAATTAAAGGATTCTTAAAGATGTGTATCAGCAGAGGGAGTGTTTCACACAGCAATGAAATCAGGGGTCAAAACAAAAGATTAGAGGTGCAAACAAACGTATGTGAAGTCTGAGAAGGAAAGGTTATTTCCAATGAAGAATAGGAAGGGGTCAGGAAAGGGTAGAGCAAGCATCATTTGATTTGGACTTCAAAAAATTCTGGAGGTTGCTTAAATTCTAAGCATGATGAACAACGCAAACAAAAACATGGAAGCAAGAATACACATGATATATATATATATATATATATATATATATATATATATATATATATATATATATGGAAGGAAAAGTACAGTCCAGTTTGGCTAATGGATAGCATCAAAATGAGATAAAGCTGGGAAAATAGGTGAGCACAAATTATAGAGGATTTTAATGCCAGACTAAGGTATTTGAACTTTATAGATAAGGAGTCACTGACTACTTTTCAGTAAGAGTGACATGATTATCAGATCATCATATCAGATCTATACATAAGGAAGATAAACATGGCAATGGTGTGAATGGGATGAGCTAACTCATACAACAGAAGTGGATAGCAAAATCGATTAGAAAACAAAATCTAAAAATATGTTGAGTACAAGACACACACTTGGAATAGAAAGATACACAAAGAGTTGAAATGAAAGGATGGAGCAGAGTCTATTGTGATTCAACTTATGGGAAGAGGGTAAGAGTGGCAAGCATGATCTCAGAAGACGCAAAAACAAAATTAGACCTAATTGAAAGAGATCATCAGGGAAATAATATTATGCTAAATGATGTCATAGACAGTTAAGTAATGTCAAAAACTTTTATAGCAATTTTTTCTGATAAAAACCCTTTTTCTCAAATATATAACAGAGTCAAATTTATAAAAATGTGTCATTTCCCCAATTGAGAAATAGTCAAAGTTTATAAAGAGTCAGTTTTCTTTTTTCCTTTTTTATCTACCTATCTATCTATCTATCTATCTATTTTTTTTAATTAATTAATTTATTTATTTATTGTGGGGCAATGAGGGTTAAATAACTTGCCCAGGGTCAAACAGCTAGTAAGTGTCAAGTGTCTGAGGCTGGATTTGAACTCAGGTCTTCTGAATCCAGGGCCGGTGCTTTATCCATTATGCCACCTATCTGCCACAAAGAGTCAGTTTTCTAATTAAGAAATTAAAGCTATCTATAATCATATGAAAAAATGTTGTAAATCACTATTTATTAGAAAAATGCAAATTAAACAACTCTGAGGTACCACCTCGCACCTATCAGAAATAACAAATACTGGCTGGGATGAGGGAAAATAGGTACACTAAAAATCTACTAGTGCAATAGTGAACTGGTCTGAACATTCTGGATAACAGTTTGGAATTATGCCCAAATGCCTATAAAACTGTGAATGCCTTTTGATCCAACAATACCACTAGGTCTGAATCCCAAAGAAATCAAAATGAAAATGACCTGCACAAAATATGTACTGCAGCTCTTTTTGTGGTGGCAAGAAATTAGAATTTCAAGAAATTTTCATAAACTAGAGAATGGTTGTTCAGGTTGTGCTATATTGTAATGGAATGCTATGGAGCTATAAGAAATGACAAGGGATGGGGGTGGGGATTGGTTTTAGAAGAAACATAGCAAGCCCTATGAGAATGTATGCAAAGTGAAGTGAGAAGAACTATGAAGTTATTGTGCATAGTAACAACAATGTTATAATGCTGTAAGGTGCTAAAATTCTAGCTATACTGTCTAAAATATCTAATGAGTGGTTGCCAATAAATTATAAGCTTTAGCAAGAGTTTAGACTTTTAAGCATTTATTAAAGAGCATCAGGATCTAATGATCAGAGAGAAAGGTAAAAATCTAACTATTTCTAAAAGACCCCATCATCCGACCTGCCATGGCAAGGTCAAGAACCAAAAGGACCCAACCCTTCCTTCTTCCTCCCAGAAGCCTCTTGTCGAAAACAGCCCATCCCCCGACACACACAGGTCTAAGCTAATTGGCTGGTAGCTTTGATAGACAGTACCCACAAGCAAACATCACTTCCTAACGCCAAGGAACTGACCACATGGCTTGCCCTCAGATGCCTTTTCCTCATGGCAGAGCTTTCCTACAGTAACTCTCCAACAGGTGGAGGTGGCGTCACTCCATTACTTACAATGCTCAGCTGTGGAAAAACTTGGCTACCCTGATGAATACAGTTATCCAAGATAATTCTAAAGGATTCATGAGTGTGATGATTAAAAATTTGAGAGACGTATTTTCTGGGAAATTTTATTATTTGTTAATAAGACCAACAGGTTATTAATACAAGGATGATCACTGGCCATCTCTCAGATCAAAGATAAAAATGGGGGCATACTCACAGTTTATACGCACTTTGAAATAGTAAGTGGTCATCAAATAGCAATCAAATCTAATTGGTTGATGTGATTGGAGGTGGGCTATATCAAAATCAAGGAAAGAGGGTCACTTGGATTGGGAAATAGAATGTAGACCCCACCAAAGCTGAACAGAGCACAATAGCTGCCAGCTGGGTATGGTCTTATAAAAGAAAGTCAGTTCAAATCTTATCAGGAAAGTCCTTCAAGAAAATGCTGAAGGACATAGAAAGAAGTAGGGTGGGATGGGGTGTTCTGAATCTCCCCAAGATATCACTTATTAATAAATATTTCTCAAATGAAGAAAAAATGCTGCCCATCTCCAGAGAGACAATTGATGAACTGACTGCAATTTGAAGCATAATTTTCTTACCTTTTTTTGGCTTCTTTAATGCTATGGCTAATATGAAATATGTTTTGTGTGATTTCACATATATAATTGACATGTTTTTTTGCTTTCTCAGTAAGTAGGGGAATGGTGGGAGGGAAGAAGAGAGTCTGGAACCCAAAACTTAAAAAGAAAAGAATGTTTAAAATAATATTTTAAAAATAAAATAAAACTACTTATGGGTATTTATACCTCAAATTTAAGTACCTGATTAAAACTTTGTATAGACAAATATTAATTTTTAAAACTTAAATATTTTCCAACCTATTTGTCCCACACACCAGTCCATTTCATTAACTTATTTAACAGACTATTTGTCCCCTGTCCCACTTATCTTTTCTTACATGCCTTCTCCTTTAGGCTTCCTCTTCAGTTTCTACTCCCTAATCTTTTATCACCCTTAATATTTAATTGTCCTTGATCTTTCTTTCTTTATAAATCATTTTTTCTTCTGCAAATTGAATTTCTAACCTATTTGATTCTTCTATAACCATCCAGGTCACTTGAATGATTGCCTTTAACTTTTTGGGTTCAAGTCCTCTCTCTTCTTTTATCCTACCTACAACCTTCTCCAATGGAAGCCAGACATAGATCCTCATAAACAACTTTCCATCCTTTATCTTTGTGCCTTATCTCTACATAAACTTGATCAATGTTTGCAATGTACTACCTCTTCATATCTACCTCCTAAAATTTGTAGTTACCTTCAAAACTCACTCAAATATCACCTTCTAAATGAGGATTTTGTTTATTCCCCACAGAGTACTGCCTTCTACCCATGAAATGACATTGTAATCATTTTGTAAATATCATAAACATACACATCTTGTTTCCTTCAATTAGCAATAGAATGTAAGATACCTGGGGGCAGGAACTATTTTATTTTTGTTTTGTTTTTTAAATTACTAACACTTACTACAATGTAAGGAATCTAGTAAGTGCTTAATAAAGACTGTCTGAATAATCTGAATAATTGACTGAAATAAACAGGGATATATTATGAACCACAATAAACCACATGCATGAAGCCCAGTAAAAGAGATGCATGAATGGAAAAAGAATTGTGCTAGTCATGTATCAAGAATAAGGAATAAGAATAAGAAAATGAGAGAGTTGCATGTATCTAAATGATTTTAATAAATCTAAAGAAGACCTTGTTGCTTTAACTTCCTATTTAAAATTTTTTGTGGTGTGGGAGGTTTCTTTGTAGCCCACAGAACTTAGCAGAATGCCTGGTATGTAGCAAGTGCTTAATAAATGCTTATTGACTTGATTTGATAGGAGGACCTGAAGAAGAGCCTCACAGCATGAGAAAACATGAATGAATAACAATTTGCACTGATGGAGTAAAAATCTCAAGGAATACAATCTTGGATCCTTTGCAATAGTACACATTTCAGACTATACCTTGCCAAAGGTCAAGGACTATTTGCAAATGACATGACAGTTTGCTTAGCAACTGCTAAAGAGCCAGTGAAGAAACCAATTATGATTTTTTTTAGGACAATGAGGGTTAAGTGACTTGCCCAGGCTCACACAGAGAGTCAGTGTCAAGTGTCTGAGGTAAAATTTCAACTCAGGTCCTCCTGAATTCAGGGCTGATGCTTTATCCACTGGACCCTAGCTGCCCCTATTTTTTTTTAAAGAAAAAAAAAACTTTAATACAGTTGTTTTAATAGAAATCTTGATCCAGGCTTTGCCCTGGTCAATGAGGCAAACTCACGGGATAAAAGGGCCAAAATATTATATTAGCACACCAAGACAGCAAGTAGTTGGAGTTTTGGTGCAGATTTCAAATCATGACAATTTTTATAGACAAGAGTGAACAATTTCCATACAAGGGGAAAAGTATGCTGATTGGTACATGTGTCATGAAAAGATGGGTTTTGTGCCACCTCAGCTTTTCCCCCATGTCTAAATGCCCATGAACAAGGATATTTTTCAGAACATCATGTCCTGCAAGCTAGTTGTACATGTGCCTAAACTTTAAGCGAGTTTTAAACATTGGCTCACACTCAGATTGACTCTGAACAGTAGTAAAATAAAAAATAAGTCACCTTCCCAAATTAACAGAATTTCTGTATAACACTGAAATTCTAATGGGGAACACAAAAAAGGGGAGGTTGCATAGCAGAATAGTTTATAAGTAGCCCCAAAATGAAGTGGAGGCACCCATTATAGCCCAGCTTTCCAGGGTCAAATTCCTGGACTCTAGGGAGAGAAGAATAAAGAAGATCGCTACATTGGGGGCTCTTCTGTGTGGAAATAGGCAAGAAGTGGTGTGGAGGCCTGGTTCCAGGTCAGATGAGTCAATAGCTCACCTATCAGAGCCTAGTATCCCAGGGGCAAAGTAGAGGGTTCTGGTAGAAGGAAATGAAGATGATGGGCACAGTGTAAGCAGCCTGATGTGGAAATGGCCAAAGCAATGCCATAATATAATATAGTAGAGAAGATTTAAAATATGTTAAATGTAAAAATTGAATAGTTTGTAACAACTGTGTTGGAATTCTATGTTCAAGTAAATGCTTTACTTCATAGAAATAATCTCAATGGGCAACACACATTTCTTCCTTTCTTTTTTCTTCTTTATCTTAATAGCATTTTTCCCAAATTATATGTAAAGATAGTTTTCAACATTCATTTCTGTAAGATTTTGAGTTCCAAATTTTTCTCCCTCCCTTCCTTCTCTCCCCCCTCTTCAAGACAGATAGTGATCTGATATAGGTTATATATGAACAATCATGTCAAACATATTTCCATTTTAATCATGTTGTGAAAGAAGAATCAGAACAAAAAGGAAAAACCAAAAGAAAGAAAAAAGTGAAAATAGTATGCTTCTATCTACATTCAGACTCCATAGTTCTTTTTCTGTAGGTAGAGAGCATTTTCCATCATGAGGCTTTTGGATTTGCCCTGGATCATTGTATTGCTGAGAGGAGCTAATTCTATTACAGTTGCTCATCTTGCAATGTTGCTGTTACTGTGTACAATGTTCTCCTGGTTCTGCTCACTTCACTCAGTATCAGTCCACTTAAGTCTTTCCAGTTCTTTTCTGAAATCTGTTCATCATTTCTTTTTGTTGTTGTTGTTCATCATTTTTATAGCACAATAGCCTTCCATCACATTCATAGACCACAACTGGTTCAGTCATTCACCAATTGATGGGCATCCCTTCAATTTCCAATTCTTTGCCACCACAAAAAGAGTTGCTATAAACATTTTTGTACATGTAGATCTTTTCTCCTTTTTTGTGATCTCTTTGGGATATAGACCTAGGAGAGGTATTTCTGGGTCAAAATTTAAAGCCCTTTGGGCATAGTTCCATATTTCTCTTCAGAATGGTTGGATCAGTTCACAACTCCACCAACAAAACATTAGTGTTCTAATCTTCCCACAGCTTCTCTAACATTATTTTCCTTTTTTTTTTGTCATATTAGCCAATCTGATAGGTGTTTTAATTTGTATTTCTCTAATCAGTAGTGATTTAGAACATTTAGAGCATTTTTTAATATGGCAATAGATAGCTTTAATTTCTTCATCTGAGAAATGCCTATTCATATCCTTTGACCATTTCTCAATTGGTAAGTGACTTGTGTTCTTATAAATTTGATGAATTTTCTATATATTTTATAAATAAGGCCTTTAACAAAAACACTGGCTATAAAAATTGTTTCTCAACTTTCTGCTTTCCTTCTAATCTTGGTTGCATTTGGTTTTACTTGTGAAAAACTTTTAAATTTAATGTAATCAAAATTATCCATTTTGCATTTCATAATTATACACACACACACATACACACACACACACACACACACACACACACACACATATATATATATATATATATATATATATCTTGTTTGGTCATAAATTCTTTCCCTTTCCATAGATCTGACAGGTAAACTATTCCTTCCTTTTCTAATTTGTCTATGGTATCAGCCTGGAGTCCAAATCTTGAATCTAATTCCAGCCTTAGACATTGACTAGCTGTGTTAACCTGGACAAGTAATTTAATCCTATTGGCCTCTGTTTCCTCATCTGTAAAATAAGCTGGTGAAGAAAATGCAAACCACTCCAGTATCTTTGCCAAGAAGACCCCAAATGGGGTCATGAAATATCAGACACTACTGAAATGACTGAACAATAAGAAAACAAGAAAAGTTGACTCTAATCTCTTTTCCCACAAAAATTTAATCAGACTAATTCAGCGACCACAGAGATTCCAGAAAGGTTCAGAAACCACTTCAGCCATCAAATCCTTCTCTCCAAGCATAGCTGAGTTTAGGGAAAAGTTAATTTCATTATCTAAGCTAATTTTTAAAACATCTGAAAGAGCAATGGGGAGATAACCCCTGGTGGATATACAACCGCATATTTCCAATGATGATTAAGAGGATCAAAACAATCATCCAGGAAGAGTGTAGTTGGAAAATGGGTTGGACTGGTCATCCAAAAAAAAGCAGAAAGATAACAACATCCTGTACTGGTACCCATGGAATGGTAACAGATTTAGAGGAAAGCTTCCAGTGAGTTCAGATGATTTGCTACAGATGTGGAGAAGCACTGGGACAAGAATAATTAAGAATGAAAAGTTACTGATGGGTTTTTTCTGTATCAATAAAGGACTGTCCACATTTTTATGATCACACATTTAATGGAGTACTATGATATATCTTTTGCTACATATAATATTTATATATTTAGAATTTAACTGATTTTTTTCCTGAGAAAGCAGGATTCAAAGCATCCCTCTTATGGTTCTATGTATGATTCTATTATTCTCTTTTAAGTATAAATTCCTCGGGAGAAGAAACTCCCAAGGAATTTATGTAGAGGCCTCAGCCTGCTGTAGGCTTCTAATAAATGATTATTATGGTTAATAGTGTAAATTACATATTAGTAAAAAGCTTAGCTATGCTGTATAAATTAAAATACGAAGTTAGTTCTGTAATTTAATTTGAGAAAATGATTGCAAGGCTTTCTAAAGCAATTGGGCTCATTTCTGTAAAATTCAGGGCCATTTACAACATTACTGTAGATGAGAAAGGCCCACTTCTCCCTCTGAGCTCATGGAGAGCTAATTCATTTAAAGGTACAAGAATGCATAGGTATCTAATGATAGTCATAGGTTATTCTCTTCACCAGTAGGTAATAAGGGGAAGGGGACAGAGAAGGGAATAAGCATTCATATAGCATCTACTATGCACAAGATGCTGTGCTAAGAGCTTATTACAAATATTATCTCATTTTATCCTCATAACAACCCTAAGAGATAAGCAGCTATTATAATCCCAATTTTCACTTGTTCAGTCATTTCAGTTGTGCCTGACTCTTCATGAACCCATCAGGAGTTTTCTCGGCAAAGATAGTGGAGTGGTTTGCCATTTCCTTCTCCAACTCATTTTACAGTTGAGGACCTAGGGTAAACATGGTTACCCAGGGTTACACAGCTAGTAAGTGTCTAAGGCTGGATTTGAACTCAGGAAGATGAATCTTCCTGGTTCCAACCCCAGTGCTCTATCTACTGTGCCACCTACCTGACCACTTTTACAGTTGAGAAACCTGAGGCAAATGGAAGTTAAGTGATTTACACAGTTAATAACTGTCTGTGTCTGAATTTGAACTTGAGTCTTTCTAACTCTAGGACCATCACTTAATCCACTCTACCAGAGACTGCTTCTAACATATAAAAAACATAATGAGAGCAGGAAACATTCAGAACTGTGGTTCAGACACTCAGAAACTGTTCAGAGAAAAGACCTGGGCCCCTAGTAATTAATATGTAAAATCAGTGATACCTTAGTTTTAGAACTTCCCTTTAAAGATCTTTTTTTTTTTGTCATAGTAGGCATATACCAATTGAAGAAACAGTTCGAGAAAGGTAGCATGGCATGTTGGATAGAGTAGACCTTGAAGCCAGAAAGACATAAGGTAAAGTCTTGTTTTATTTTACATAGTAGCTATATGACCCTTCAGTACTCTAAGCAACATTCTGAGAATGTTGGAGAGAATGTGCTGACCTGCATGTGTAGAGGGAGGAAGGACATCTGGGAGTTCCCTATACAGCTGAAATCTCAAATCCAGTACCTATCCCTTTATTGTTTAGAATGCCTGACAGTTTTTGGCGTTACAGTCAAGACAACAAGGCTGGTGGGGGTGGAGGGGAGTTGGATTAGTGAATTTTTTATAATTACAGACTAATTTCTAGTCTCCAAGTGGATTATGTCCTCAGAAGACAGTTATTGTCCTTGTTACCTCAATAAGAGAATATAGGAATCTTCCTGTTTGAAGCATATTTTGCCTCAGTTTCATGGTCTTCATATTGGTGGTACATGGCTTTTATCAGATAATTAGCCAATTTTGACTTACTCTTTGGCTTTGATCACCTGTTTTTATGTGTATTCCTTGGGTTCAAACTGTTCCCTCAACTTTCTTCTCTATTTTTGACTCTTTTTCTTTGGGTCTTTGCTGACAGCTTAATTTCTCTAATCTATTTCTTTCCACAGTCCTGCATTACACAGACTCTGTTCTCAGCTACTGTACGCATTTATACGCAACCTAAGACAAGGAACACAAGCCCTTTGGAAGCTACATGGTACAGTGTATAAAGCACTGGGCCTGGAGTCAGTAAGACAAGTTTATGTCTGGCCTCAGACACTTACTGGCTGACCTTGGGTAAGTGACAACTTCTGTCTGTTTGTTTTCTTAATTGTAAAATGGGGGTGATAAAAGCATCTACTTCAAAGGGTTGTTGTGAGGACAAAATAAGATAATATTTATTAAATAGCATATATTACTAGCACATAGTAGGTGTCTGATAAGTGCTTACTTCCTGTTTTGTTTCATGGTCTGTAAAGTGAGAATAATACTACCTATACTGCTTATGGTATAATGACACTGAGGACAGCAAAGATCTAGATATGGAATTACATTTTGCTCTTCCAGTCTCTCCAAAAATCTTCTGTTCTTTGTTTCTCTCAATTGCTGCCAAGATAGATTTAAACAGCACTGATAGGGGAAGGGGAAGAATGTTTCAGGAAAACTTCTTGCCTCAATTCTTGGTCTCCTTAGGCACATTCCCTTTCCCTTCTTTAGGAAAGACTCGTTAAAACAATCTCAGTGGGACTGGAGAACAGATAGATGGATAGATTCCTGGACTTGGAGTCAGGAAGAACTGATTTTAAATCCTCCCTTACTCTTCTAGCTGAGGCCCATGGGCAAGTCACTTAACCTCCCAGCTGCACTCTCCCCAACTAAACATATGAATAATCATCACATCTACTTTACAGGGTTGTTGTCAAGATTAAATGAGATATTTCTAAATCACTTGGCAAGCCCTAAGGTGCCATATAAATGTTAGCTATTATTTGTTTTAAGAAGTGGTAGAAGGGAAAAGATAGACTGGAACAGTTGCAGATCTTCCCTTACTCCTTTCATCCCTTGATAAAGGGGTCTTAGAGTTCAGTAAAGAAATATTTCTCTGTTCTTCTCATAATCCTACCCCATAGTTTATGATTCCCATAAGCAGAATTGGTATTTATCCAGACAGAATGCCATGTCAGACCTGGGCAGATATCTGGACAAACTGCTAAACCTTCTTGAGTACCACACTAAGGTCTATGAGAGATAAATGATGTAGTGCTTTGAAAATAATAATAAATAATTTTTAAATTATATAAAATCTTCACCCCCATTTTCTGCCTCCCATCTTCACTCCAAATGAAAAGCTATTTTATAGTCTCTGATGAGGAAATGAATAGCCCCTTACAGACCTTTAGATGCAGGGAGAATGTCGATTTGGCAGATCAAGCTTATTAATTAAAATCTGACATTTCCCAAAGTGGCTCAAACACAGAGCAGCTGTCTCCAAATAACCATGGCTTAGGGGAGTTCAAAGAGGGTCCAAATGAGTGACCAGTACGACCAAGCTCAATGTATGAAAATAAAGCAATCAATGACCTGAAGTTCTATGGTGATGCCAACAGTGAATTGGGAAGGTCAGTGCCATGTCTGAACTGAAGAAGGAAAACCAACAATATCTAGAATATTTTAAGTAAGTGGCCAAAGAAGTCAGACCAGAGTCAAACTTATCTATAGGCAAAGTAGGCCATCAACCAAATAACGAATTTTGGGGGGATTCAGGGAAAGTTCTCTCACTCTGCATAATTTAATTGCCTGAATCTAAATCTTTAGATAGAACTATTTGTGAATAAAGACATTATTGAATTCAAGAATTGCCATGATAAACTACTCCAGAGGACCATTATCAGAGATGATCAGCTATTATTACCTTAGGATCACTGGATTATAAATTTAGAGATGGGACCTTAGAAATTATGTAATTCAGCCCCCTCATTTTATATATGAGGAAACTGAAGCCTAGGATCATTTTAAGAACTGCCTCAGATAACAGTACAGGGAGTAAGAAGGAGAGCTATGATTTGAATTCAAACCCTCTGATTTCACATGCTGTAATAGATTTTTGACCCTATGCCTTTGTGGCTATGCATCTGTCAGATTACTTTTTGGTGATGACTAAAAGAGTTATGGGATGAATGAGATGGCTCCCAGTTGATTATTTGTTTTAAAAAAATATTATCTGACTCATAAAATGATCCAGTAAACCTCCCCAACAATAGAAAAGCAAAATGTGTGAGACAAACCATCCTTCTTAGAAACCCATTCTTTAGACTCTATGTTGTCATTTTAAAATTTATTTAGAACTTCCCTTGATTCAATCTCATTTAGTACTTTCTTTGGGGTAGTGTGCTATTTGATTTAATGGGATTCTACCTTTATAAATATATTTGTTGGGGGGCAGCTAGATGGTGCAGTGGATAGAGCACTGGCCCTGGAGTCAGGAGTACCTGAGTTCAAATCCGGACTCAGACACTTAACACTTACTAGCTGTGTGACCCTGGGCAAGTCACTTAACCCCAACTGCCTCGCTAAAAAACAAAAAACAATAAATATATTTGTTGGGAAGAAGCAGGATAAGAGGGACAGGATGAAGTACATGATGTAATTTGCCTTGGAGTCCTATATCCTCTAAGCGTAGGCCTGCACATTTAAATGTATGATATATATCATAAATTGTACTCTTCTCACACATAAGCAATATGTCTTTTCACTTTATACAACATTGAGCAAAAATGCAAATGGGTGCTTTCAAAATTGCTTTCTGATAATACTCTATCTCTATTCCAATGTCTTTAACCATTAATCCATAGGTGATATGACAACACAGCACATTTTATTGGTATATACAATGTTTACCACCAAAAGTCCTTATTTCATAAAACTTTTTTGTTATCCCTCTTTTAAAGTAATACCATCCCGGCCAACATACCTCAGGGTTAGTTAACATGGGAGATATGGCCACAAAAAACGTTAATGCCATTTCATGTTTAAGTAAGAGAGGTATGACATCCAGAAATAAGAATAGTTAGATAACCAGATACATAAATCATTTATTAAGTGCCAGGCATTCTACTGAATATTGGTGATACAAATAACAAACACGATAATCCCTGCCCTCAAGGAACTTACATTCCAAAAGAGGAAGATAATTTCCAAAAGGGGGGAACTAGAAAGGGTGGGGTGATACATATTATGGAATAGTCCAGGAAGTGGCATGGAAGCCTGAGCCCTGGCAAGATAAGACAAAAGCAAAATGTATCATAGTCAAGGGACCCAGAGGAGAATCCAAGGTTACCGGTGGGGATAAAGCAGAGGTGTTGGTCTGAGTCAATTCAAGAAGCATTTATGAGATGCCTATAATGTGGCATCCACTGTACTAAAGTCCTGAGGACATAAAGAAAGGCAAAATGGTCCCTTCTTTAAAGAAGCTCAGTCTAATGTGAAGACAAAATGAAAATGATAGGATAGGACCCCACATGTAGTAAGAAGGTCTCATGTGTGGCCAGAGCAGTCAATACCACTCCTAGCATGGGAGTGTCATTGTGTGGATTGAAGGGAAGCAAAATAGGCATCTCTTGCCTCTTCTCCCCCTCATCCTTCTCCAAGGGAAATTCATTCCTGCCAAGAGCAAAAACAGAAGGTTGGGGCCAGAGGCTGCTCTGCTCTCCTTAGAGAGAGGGGATACCATGATAGACATATATCTATCTGTTCCCTTAAATATGGTTAGTCTAGGGAATATAATCAGGTTCTATTGAACTTCTCATCACTGTATCCTTATTATTAGGGAAAAGAACAACCCAAGGTTTCTATCAAAGGCTTACTTAACTCCTTTCCCACCAAATACCGGTTCTACAATGAATACATATAGCAAATAGCAAAGAAACTCATTTATTCAGAAAACAGCAAAATAGAAAGCATGGAGATTATGCACAAGAGAATATATACCAGAGTGAAGGAGCTTTCCCATTTGGAGCAAGAGGACTCAGTACAATTGAGAATCATGGGTCTCTTCCAATGGGAAACTCCCCACAGTCTCTAGTGTGACAAACTAGGACAAGGGACATAATGAAGACCTCTGGCTCATCCCATCTTCCCAGAGTCTCTTCTTTCAGCAAATCTAGAAGCAAAAACTATTTAAGTAATTCAAAGCTCAAAGTAGATTTCAAGTTGAAGAGTCCCAAAGAACATGGAAGATGACTGGAGCGCTCCAATTCCTGTCAACTTTGCCCTGCCCCTCACACAAATCAGGGCATTTGTTTTCACCAAGGTAGAGAGAGCCCCATTCTAATAAGCTTTGGGACAAGAAAAAATGCATAATCAAGATATATACAGGAAAAATTATAAATAATCTCAGAAGGAAGAACTCACATTAAGCGTGATCAGTAAAAGCTTCTTACAGAACATAGAGTTTTAGCTGAAACTTGAAAGAAGGGAAGGAAGTGAGAAGGCAGAGATGAGGAGGGAGAGTGTTCCAGGCATGAGGGACAGACAGTGAAGATACATAGAGTCAAGAGGTGGAATGTTTTGTGTGAGGAACAGCAATGATGCCAGTGTCACAAGATTTATAGAGAAGTTTAAAGGGATAAAAGGACTGGAAAGATAGGAGGTGAACAGATTATGAAGGCATGCACTTAGCATGATGTGGAAAGGTCCAGGAAGTAATAATCCTGTTGTACTCTGCCCATGACAGACCACATCTAACATATTGTGTTCAGTTCTAGGCATCACCTTATAAGAAGGATATTGATTAATTAGAAGCTTTCCAAAGGAAGGCAAATAGAATGTTGTGAAGAACATTGTGCTAATGACCCATAAGGATCAGTTGAAGGAAGTTGGAATGTTTAGCCTGAAGAAGAGGAGACTTAAGTAGGATATGACACTCACATCCATATGTTTGAAATGTTGGTATAGAAGTAGGAATAGACTTGTTCTACTTTGGCCTAGGAAGAAAGATTAGGAGCAATGCGGAAAACTTGGCAAGAAACAACTTTAGGTGTGACATGAAGGTGAAAAAAAAAAACTAACTAATGATTAGAGCAGTCCAAAAATGGGTTGGGTTGCTTTGGGGAGTTGTGGCTTCTCTCTCACTAGAAGACTCTACAGTAAGGCTGTATGACTGCATTGGGGAGATGTTGTTGAGAGAATTCTCATTAAGGTAGGTGACAGATTAAATGGCCTCTGAGATCCCTGACAATTCTGGGATTGTGCAATTCTATAAAATTTCTATTTTCTTTGCCATAGCTTTGCACATTTCTAGCAAAATTTCAGACATGAAAAAGGGAGCATTGTCCAAACTTATATGCACATGGCTCTTCTTCCTATTATGTTATATTAATTACCCCTCAACCCTTCCTATATATGTATATATCCATGCATTCCTGCATGTGTATGTCTATATGTCTATCTACATAGATACATGTATGTGTACCTATACATACATACATATGTATATGTGTATATATATATGTGTGTGTGTGTGTGTGTGTGTGTGTGTGTGTGTGTTTCTCAGTTACAGAGGGCCCAATTGTTGCATGTATAAGTCTCAAGAAGACTTGTACAGTAAATAAGGCATATGCATACCTTAGAATTAATAGAAACTCTCTACCAAAAATGTCCCACCAAATCTTCATTTCAAATACTAGATTAACTTTCTTGATCACTGAAGTAGGGGAGCAAGGAATGATAATGGCTAGGAAATTGTTGAGAAAACCATCTCAGAAACCTGCTATGAATAACATGTCATGCATGCAAAACACCCTGTTTCCTCCCATGTTATGTTACTGCCCATACTAACACCATCCCTGGCCTTGACCATCATACATAGTCAACTTTAAAATATTCCTGCTGCCATGCCCTCCAGTTTCATGGGTCTCAGGGGGCTCTTTGAATTGATCTAACATGGCATTCTTTGCATTCCAGTTGATAATGCCTTAGATAATGTCATTATCACACTAGATATTTTCCTCTATTCCAACCTGTTATTTATACTTAATTATTGCCAGATCAGTAAATCCCATTCCTCTGAGCAACAGTCACTGCTGCAGTCAATCACTTTCCAGTCATTCCTACATACACCTGCCTAGTTAATTGTCCTAATTTGATGTTCTAATCATATCATTCCTCTAGTCATAAATCTTCAGTGGTTCCTCACTACCTAAGGAACATATAAATCATTTCAATCCAATCCCCTACCTACCAAAGAAAGTATAAAATCATGATGCTGGCATTCAAGGCTATAATAATCTGACTTCCATTTAAACACCCATTTTTATGTCACATTACTCCCCTTCTCATAATCTAAATTTCAATCAAAATGAACAATAATATGTCCCTTTATTTTATCTTGTCCCATAATCCGCCATACCTGAAAGAGATTATCCAAGCGCTCCACTATCTCCAACTGATGAAATCCATCCATTCCTTCAATTCAGTTGCTATTACCTCAATGATTCTATTAAGACAACGTGGTTTTTTTTCTTAGATTTTTCGAGCACTTTTCTTGGATCATTCTTTTGTACTCATCTTACACTCCCTTTAATTAGAGTTATTGGTGTACATGCATTCACTCTCTGCTCCCATCCTACCTCCACCTCCTAATTAGATTGTAAACTTTTTGAGGGTATGAAGTGCTTTCGTATTTTTTTACTTTATATCTCTTCCACAAAGCAAGAGTAGATGCTATTTGCTGAAATGGTTTGCTGAATAAATGTTTACTGAATTGAATGAAATGGAATCTTTCCAAATTACTAGAGTAGCAGTGGAGAATGGATGATAGGGGATGCTTTGTTTTTCACATAATTTTGAGTAATTCCCATTAAGCAAATAGCATGGATCATCAGAAAGTATGGGTATCTCAGTGTTTGTGAGCTCAAGAAAGTACAATGGAATTTATTAAATGTGATTCATCAAAACTGGCATTTCTTCCAACTCAACCTACAGCAAGGCTTTCACCTAACTGGCAGAAGAGGAGATGTATCACAGGAATAATCATACTTTATGAAACAGTCAAGTATGTGCTAACTTTCTCTTATATTTCCATGAGATTAAATGTCTCATTATTCATTTTTATCATAAAAACATTTTATTATTTTCCAGTTATATTTAAAGTTACTTTTCAACATTTGTTTTCATAAGATTTTTAGTCCCAAATTTTTCTCTCTCTCTCCCTTCCCACCTTCCTCCCTAAGACAGAAATCAATCTGATATGGGTTATATATGTACAATCACATTAAACATATTTCTGTATTAGTCATATTGTGAAAGAAGAATCAGAACACAAGAGAAAACCTCAAAAAAGAAAAAACAGCAAAAAAAGTAGAAACAGTATGGTTCAATCAGCATTCAGAATCTACAGTTCTTTTTTCTGGATGTGGAGAACATTTTCTATCATGAGTTCTTTGGAATTGTCTTGGATCATTGCACTGCAGAGAAGAGCCAAGTCTATCACAGTTGATCATCACACAATGTTACTGTTACTATGTACAATATTCTCCTGGTTTTGCTCACTTCAATTTGCATCAGTCCACTTAAGTCTTTCCCGGTTTTTCTGAAATCTCCCTGCTCATCATTTCTTACAGCACAATAGTATTCTATTACATTCATATACCACAACTTGTTTAGCCATTCTCCAACTGATGGGCATCCCCTAGATTTCTAATTGTTTTCAAAAAAAAAAAGAGAGAGAGAGCAGCTATGAATATTTTTATACATGTGGGTTCTTTTCCCTTTTTTAGTATCTCTTTGGGATACAGACCTAGTAGTGGTATAATTCATTTTTAATACTCAAATCTCTTTTAAGCCCAGTAAGCTCCTAAAAGCCACGCACCTACTCTCTCCCCAGCTTATCAGCACCCCACTAAATTCTTACTATTAATTCTGACAAATGCTCTCCTATAGGGATGATGGTGACCCAGTGCAGAAGGCTAAATTCCACAGATACAAATCTAGGATTTTAAGGCAAGTTTGAGGTCATATACTTCAATCTAAAACTCTATTTTTCATTAAGAAACTAAAGTCCCAGAAGTTGTGACTTGGCTAAAGTTACACAGGTGGTAAGTGGCAAAACTAAGATTTGAACCCACATTCTCTAACTCTGAATCCAGAGCTTTTCCCATGGCACCATGCTACCTTGAGAGTTGCTATTTTTAACATGGTCTCCCCTGTCATCTCACTTGTCCTTTCAGAATGTGAAGAGCAACTCTAGGGGAAAAAGCATCCAGATGTTGAAGCTTCCTCTAAAGCAATAGCTCTCCACATTTTTGTGATGTAGACCCCTTTGGCAGTCTGGTGAAATCTATAAACTTCTCAGAATAATTTTTTATGCTTAAGATAAAATGCATAGGATTATTAAGGAAGACAATTATGATGAAATAAAGTTAGCAAAGTATTAAAAAAGAGTTTGTGGGATGCTGGTTAAATGACACTAATTAGTTTTCTTTTTTAAAAAATTACTCCATATTACTGGGTACTACTCCCAAATTGTTGGGATGAATGCCCCTTCTCTATTACTGTTTGGCTACTTCCAGTCCATACTGGTCATGTGTGGTGGATATTTTCTTTCCTCTGCTCAGTTTGACTAAGGTTGGGTTCTTCAAACAGATTTTACTAGCAACCAAAATAAAAACAGTGAAATAAAAATAAAGTTGGGGGGGGCAGCTAGATGGCTCAGTGGTAAAGCACCGGCCCTGGATTCAGGAGTACCTGAGTTCAAGTCCGGCTTCAGACACTTAACACTTACTAGCTGTGTGACCCTGGGCAAGTCACTTAACCCCAATTGCCTCACAAAAAAATAAATAAATAAAGTTAGGGAACATAAAATTGACATATTAGAAGGTTTAGGAAACTTATCCTAAAGTTTATGAACCTAAACTATTTCCAAATGATAATTAGTTCCTGGCATAGCCAGTCAATCAATCAATAAACATTTATGAAGCATCTACTCTATGTCAGACACTGTGCTAAACCCTTGAACAAAAAGACAAAAGTAAAACAATCTGAGAGTTCAAGGAGGTAACATTGCAATGAGAAAGACATGCTTATATGCGTACATACATATGCATGTAAATATACATGCACATGCAAATACATACATAAATGTATATAAATGAGGCATATATATGCATAAATATAGTGGTATATTGATGAAGGTGAGGAAGCAGAAGCAGAGCATTCCAGGAATGTATACATGCTAGAGAGACAGAGAAAAAAAAAGAGTGACAGAGAGACAAAGAAAAAAAGAGAGAGACAGAAACAAAGACAAAGAGACAAAAAGACAGACAGAGACAGTTTGGGAATCATCAACAGAGAGATGATACTTGAAGCTATAGAAGGAGATAAGGTCACAAGTGAGAGAGATGAAAGCACAAGACATAGCCTGGGAATAAATGGAGAGTTAACATTCTATTCTCATCTGATTTGCCTTTTGATGTAGTCATGCTCCATAACTAACAATTATGAAATTTCAGGAGAATATTCCTCTGTGCTTCTGTAATTCATGTGTCCAATCAAATTCCTCCTTCCATTCTAATTCCATCTCAGTGCTAGTTTTGGCTATTCCCACCAATGTCCAAGATTCTTGTGTTTTTTATTATATCATTCTATTTGTATGTATCCTGCTGCTCTTGTGTTGTCTCTGTGGAGAGCCTAAGTCCCAGGAAATCATGCAGAGATAAATGAAGACTGGCAGAGCAATTTCTTATCATCTCAACAATGAGAAATTGATTACCCTTTCCTGGGTCATAGAATCAGTGGTATGCTGGAACCAACTCATATGTACTTGAGAGAACTGATTGTTAAATTTTCACTGTGAACATTTATACATTGGAAATGGGCAAATGATACAAATAAGAGCTTGATTTATTGTTTTCTTGATTGTTTGGTCTTTTAAAAAGATGGAGAAAATGTTAATAATGCAGGTTCCAATTAAAAGAATGTCATGTGTATATTTTTCCAGAGAGCCAGTTGTTAAACATTTACCAGCACACCCTTGACAAGTGATCCCTTTTTATCTTCTTTCATTCCTTTCATCTTTTCAAAACTAGTCACTTGGGATAGGATAAGGAAATGTTAACTGTACTTGATGTCACTTTCTTTTTGTTTCTTCATTGCTCTGATTTCTGAATATTGGATTTCCAAGAAGGCATCAGGGGTCAGGAATGGGATCTAGTCATTACTATCAACTATATACAAGGTCTTTTTCTGTGTAGGAGCTGAAGTCTCCAGTCCCACATTTTCTTTCTTTTTTTTTTTGCAGGGCAATGAGGGTTAAGTGACTTGCCCAGGGTCACACAGCTGGTAAGTGTCAAGTGTCTGAGGGCAGATTTGAACTCAGGTCCTCCTGAATCCAGGGCTGGTGCTTTACCACTGCACCATCTAGCTGCACCCCCACACATTTTCAATCACATAAGTATTTCTATCTTGACATCATTCCCCCTACCTAGCACCTCAAACTCAGCATATCCAAACTCTTTCTTTGCTTAATTTCTCTACTACTCTTGATAGTGTACCATCCTTTATCCATTCACAGTCAAGCCAAAAACTCTAGTGATCTTTGACTTGTCCCTCTCCCTCACCCTACAAATCACATCTGTTGTTAGGTCCTATCAATTCAATTATCAAGCTATCTTCTTTCCAGTTTCACTGAAACAACTTTAATTCAAGCCCTCATATGTTTTAATCTATATTGTTAGCATCTTAACTGTTCTTTCAGCCTCTAACCTCCGTGAATCCATCTCTCATACAATAATCCACAAAAAGCATTTAATAGCCAATCATATTGTTTACTCAAAAACTTCAGTTGTTCTTTGACCGTGAAATAAAAATAAATTTCTTATCCTTATACTGACAAAGTTTCATAATCTGACTCTGACCTAACTTTCCAGTATCACTTCATACTACTCCTTTGCCCATATTTTTTACATTCTATACACACTGTCTTAATTTTATCTTATCATATCACAGCTCTAGGTCATTGTTTATGTCATTCTCTCCATCACCTCCATTCCAGAAAGTTTGCTTTCATCATTAAGTCCAACTTAGGTTCCACTTGGAAATGAGCAGGGGCCCTGGAGTCAGAGGACCGGGGTTCAAATCCTGATTCTGGTGCTTATTAGTTGTATGACCCTGGACAAAACACTTTACTTCTCTGGGACTCAGTTTTTTATGAGGTTCCTTTCAGCTCTAGATATCTGATCCTTGAGGCAGTTAGGGGGTACAGTGGATAGAATGTTGAGCCTGGAGTTGGGAAAACATGTTCAAATCTAGCCTCAGACACCTAGTAAGAATGTGACTCTGAACAATTTACAATATCTGTTTGCCTCCGTTTTATCAACTGTAAAATGTGGATAATACTAGCACCTATTCTTTAGGGTTTTTAATATATTTTTAAACAGTTAGCATAGTGTCTAGCATATAGTAGGTACTATATAAGTGCTTATTTCCTTTTCCTTTCTATGATCCTCCCAGGTAAAAGTTATTGCTACCTTCTTAAATTTCTTAAAAGATATTATCCTGATATTATACTTATCATACTCCTACTTATATGTGCACTTATTTTTTCTGCTTTTTAAAAAAAATTATGAGGGGCAGCCAGATGGCGCAGTAGATAAAGTACTGGCTCTGGATTCAGGAGGACCTGAGTTCAAATATGACCTCAGACACTTGACACTTACTAGTTGTGTGACCCTGGGCAAGTCACTTAACTCTCATTGCCCTGCCCCCCACCAAAAAAATTAAAAAATAAAAATTATAAGGTCCTTGAGCATAATATCCATGCTGATTCTACCTTTATGTATTTAGCACCTAGCACGGTTGTATACAATAAGTGTTTAAAAAATAATCCCTAGAATCACAGAATCTCAGAAATGGGAGGCTTCTTAGAGGCCACCAAGTGCAACATGTACTTGTACAGGCATCCATTCTATAATATACCTAAGTAACAGTCATCCTTCCATTGCTAGAAGACTTCTACTGAGGAAACTTCACTTCTTCCCAAGGCAGCCCATTTCACTTTGGTATAGGTCTGATTACTAAATCATTTTTCCTGACATAAAGCTGGTCTGGCAATGCACCCATTGCTTTTCATTCTGCTTCTGAAGTCAAATAGCATAAATTCAATTCCTCTTTTCATGTGAGAGCAAGTAAAACATTTTAAAACAGCTATTTTCCCTACCAAAACCATGTCTTTTCCAGGCTAAATGGTTCCATTTCGTTTAATCAATCTGCTATAAGATAACCCTGAGGAACTTTCTTGGTCATTGAGCTCTGACTGCTCTCTGGATTATAAGTGATAACCTAAAATGTGGTTCTTCAAACTAAATGCAATTGTCCAGGTATGATCTGACCAGGCTAGTACACGATGAGGTTATTAGTGCCTTTGTTCTGGACCCTTAGTACAGTCTCAGATGTCATGTGCTTTTTTGGATACCTTGTTACACTGTTGATTCATATTTAAGTTGTGGGCCACTAATACATCCAAGGTTTGGGGTTTTTTTGTTTTTTTATGAAAATCTCCTCGTTTTGCATTTCTTTGTATCCTACGAATTTAGCACACAATGCCTAGAATATAATAAGCACTAAAAAAATGCTTTCTTAGTGACTGACTGCCTAGAAATGCTTCTACATCTTGTGCTTTTGAAGTTGATTTTTAAAACCAAGGTTATTCTTTTACGTACTAAATTCCATCCTGGGAAGCAGTGTAGCATAATGGAAAGGGCAGTCTGTCTTAGAGTGAAGATGATATGGATTATAGAAGCAAATGAGCACAGCAGCCTAGTATTTGATAAATCCAAAGGACCCAAATATTGTGGCAAGGACTCAGTATTTTTAATTTTTTTTATTTATTTTGTTAGATATCTTTCAATTACATGTACAAAAACCTTTTAAGAATCATTTCTCTAAAATTTTGAGTTCCAAATTCTCTCCCTCCCTCTTGAATCTCCCCCACTGTTAAGAAAGCAAGCACTTTGATTGTTTGTAGATGTGAGGTCAAGCAAAGCATATTTCCATACATAGTGACAGCAATATTGTAAAGATAATCAATTGTGAAAGCTACTCTGGTTAACACAATCATCTAACACAATTTCACAGCACTCATGATGTAAAATGTAATCCACCTCCAGATAGAGAACTGAGGACTGAGAGTGAAGATAAAAGCATTTTTTTCTTGATTTTTCTTGGTTTTTTGACAACATGGCTAATGCAGAAATATGTTTTGCATGACTTCATATGAAGTCATGGGTATTTCCATGGGGATTGTCTTTTCAATGGGTATTGCATTTTGAATGAGTGGGGGAAGGGTGAATGAACAGACAGAATTTAGAACTGAAATTTAAAAAAAAAAAAAAAGAATAGGCAAACAACCCTTGGTTTCAAACACCTCTTCTCATATATGCTCCTTGTGTAATCCTTGACAAGTTATTGAATCTCTCAGTACCTCTTGGAGATTTCTAAGAGTTCAAGTTTCAGAGAAGCTGAGTTGGTAGAGGAACTTCCTATGCCAGTGAAATCACAAGTTGAGATAACAATAAATAGATAGATAGATGATATATATGCATATACACAAAATTTGCATATATGTATATATATGTGTGTGTGTATATAAGTATATAAATATATATGTGTGTGTGTGTGTGTGTGGGTATGTATTATATGTACATGTGTATGTATCTTATTAAATTTGATCACAGACTTTTTTTTCTTTCTTTTTTTTTTTTTTTTAGTAAGGCAATTGGGGTTAAGTGACTTGCCCAGGGTCACACAGCTAGTAAGTGTTAAGTGTCTGAGGCCGGATTTGAACTCAGGTACTCCTGAATCCAGGGCCGGTGCTCCATCCACTGCGCCATCTAGCTGCCCCAGATCACAGACTTTTAATATCATTTGGATCCAGATTCTTTCATTTCACATGTAAGCTATTCCTCACAGCTTTATATTACCTGAAACTTTGACAAGCATGCAATATGTGCCTTAATTTGTTGAATTACAATCTGTTAGCTATTTCCAGAATTCATTTTAGAGAACTCACTAAAAATTAAAGAAACCTTTTAGCTTTTCCAGTTAGGACTATCATTGGTATTCTGAATTCTTTCTTATCATGCTGAGGTTATCTGGATCTTTCCACTTGGGATGACACCAGAGGAGATAGGTTTTCTCTCTTGACTTATTCAACCAGAAAAACAAAAAGCATATAGCAGATCTGTCTTTGTTCTGAGTACTTATTTCACAACATATACTGTATCTTGTTAATCCTTTGAGAATAACTACCATCCCTCTCATTCTTGGGTACTATAACACTTAACATTTATTCCATATATTTGGGGCACTTGTTTTTACTTTCTAAGTGACCACTGAAGTTATTATATACCATTATAATATAATAGGACTAGACTGAATCTAAGGTCAGATAGGCATGAATTCCCACAGCTGCAGACAATCAGGACAGAGTAGGATCCAGTGTCAAACAAGGCAAGATCAGTAAGGTTTCAGACAGGCAGGGACAGCTCCAGCAGGGCCACTCACAAACCTTAAGACATTTCAAGTGAACTCTTGCTTTGACATGATTCTGCTGCCAGCTGGGAACTTTTATCCTGGTAGTTCATCCAGAAGAATAAAATAAAATAAATAAAATAAAACAGACTGATAGATAACATATACTCAGGATGATTACAACAATGAAAATGATAAAAACACCAAAACAAATCTGAAAATTCTGTAAATGTAATGACCAATAATTGGCTATTCAGGAGATATGAATAGCTCTCTCCTTTTCCTTGGAAAGCTAGGGAATGATGGGCTATAAGGTACAGTTATTGTATTGGGTTTGTTCATTTATTTTCTTTATTAAAGAACACTGAATGGTAGCAGATTGGGGGCAAGGAGAATGAATCCATAAATAACTATGATGTGAAAGAAAAACTTATAAATAAAATATATATGCATGTATATCTATATATCTATGTATCTGTATATAGATATACCTATTTTATTGTAAAGTTAAATAGATATATGTACATGTTCTATTGATCTTTTAATATATGCATTTTTATTTCTTTTCAAAATCACCCCATCAACTAAAACTTAAATATGTACAGACACACATATACATAGGAAATTTATACATGTAAATATTATGTTTAAATATGTACATATATGCATTTAATATGCATATATAAAATATGACCATGTGACTTAGATATTTGTATATATGTATATATGTGTGTAGTTTTTTTGTGCTTCCCCCCTTTTTTTTAAAGATTTGGGTTTTATTTTTATTCTTAAATTAATAAACATTTATTTTCTCTCCCTCCTACTGAATAAAGAAAAAAAACAAAAACTCTTTTAACAAACATGCATAGTGAAGCAAAACAAATTCCTACACTGGCCATGTCCAAAAAAAAATAGATAATTCATTCTTCACCCTGAGTCCATCACCTCTCTGTCAAGAGGCAGATAGTAGGCTTCATCATTAGTACTCTGGAAATATGCCTTTTGTTACAGTTCAAGACAATCGGGTACACAGAACTATTTGTAAACTGAGGCCCAAAGAGGTTAAATAATTTACTAAAGATTCTTTACATCACTGGCAGAACTGGAATTTGAAAGCAAGCCCTCTGATTTGAAATTCAACACTTTTCACTCGTAAGTTATTAGATACAGATAGACTTGTCTTAATTTTCAGAATTTCCTTGAATTTCCATAAGTCAAAACAGCAACTCATTTATTCATGCCTGTAGGCAGAGGGGGAGAGCAAGGATAAATTAAATACATGGATAATCTCTCAACCTCATTTTAATGATTGTTTTCAACTCCCTTTTCTGTAGCATTTACTGTCTGTACCACTCATTCAGCACTCAGTTTTGACTGCCTTGTATTGTTGGTTATTTTTTCATGTGTCTGTAGCCTCTGTCTCCGCTAATGCATAAGGTCCTTGACAGCTGGGATTGTATCCTGTACTTGTTTTTCTCCTCAGTGCCTAGGACATCATCCTGAACATACTGAATTAGGCATTTAATAAATGCTTGATGATGATAATGATGCAATTTGATAGCCTTGGTAGGGCTTATATGTATAATCAATTCACCATTATAGGACAGCTGATTATACATTTTATGGATTATCCAGGCTCCTTGCTTCCCTATCTGTGCTCTAATCAACCAACTTTTGTTTATTACACTCTGGAACCTTTCCAATCCAAGACAGTTGGTGAGGAAGGGCAGGGAGAAAAGGTGAAGCTCCAGCCAATCAAGTCTTCCCTGACTTAGGATCTTGGGCAGCAGCTTTATTGGAGAAGGGAATTGAAAATAATCATGAAAATGAGGTTTAAGGATTATCCTTGGATTTCATTTATCCCTACTCTCGCCTTTCCCTCCAGACACCAATAATGAGTTTGCAGTGCCTTGATTCATGGAAATTCAATGAAATTCTGAGCTTTAAGACAATTACAGCCCCTCAGAATTAGAGCAAAATATCAGGTGGACTGTTCAAAGAGAAGTCGTTGTTGATTTGATTTTTGCTACAAATGTGCTTGATTCTAGTGCAGTAAAATGGAACCATAACCTACAAAAATCAAATGATTAAGAAAAAAAAATCACCTTGGAATTAGAGCATGTCAAACTCAGTGGGAAAGGTCTGAGAAAATATACACTTAAAAAAAGAAAGAAAAGAATGAAAGAAAGCTCCCCTCCCAAGCATAAAAATCCATACCAAAAAAAAAAAAATCTGACTGTCTTCCAAAGTAGGTCATTTTCCAGTGTTCACGGATTTTTCCACAAAAGTGATCTCCAACCATGGAGATGGGGGAATTCTGCTAATGCCCACTATCCAACAGGGGGAAAATAAATCAATCGAGGGACATAAGGATATAAAAAGCAAAAAAAAATGAACTGAATTCTTTTTTTAAAATGGAGAGACATATAAAAGGCTGTTTTCCTGAATTATGAAATAAGATCAGGAAATACAAATATTATTTAATAAACTTTCTTCCATTTCATTTGCTGGTAGTAGAAGTGAGTAGAAGCACTCTGGCACTTTCACTAAGGGAGTCATTTATTTCTCTTCTTGTCTACAGCTGCTACAGCTACAATCTTGCTCACATTAAAGATCCTAAAGGCTTCAGGTGAAAAGCAATTAAAAGAGCTAGGAATAATACTTAATCTGCTCACTTCTGCTTCAAAGGGCAGTGTTAAGAGGTGAAAACATTCTGAAGTAGAGAACCTCATGGAACAAGTTGGTGAGAAAAATGTGTTGACTGTTGAAGGTTTTCCCCTTTGTCACCTATGCTGACATTATATATCTGACTTTTTCTATCTCTGTCTGCCTCTGTCCCTTTATTTTTCTTCTGTCTCTCTTTCTTACTCTCTCTAGCTTCCTTTCTTTGCCAAATCAATCTCTTCATCCCCCATCCTTTGTTTGAAACTTTTTTTTGTCCCACAGCAACAGACTGTACACTCCTGATTCTCGCTGACTAAGTAGTCAAGAGTACTAATTACTAGTACTATTTTTATGAGCTTTTTTTGCAAGAGGAAATGACAAAGCATAAGGACGCGTAGGGCAAAATGTATCCCAAATATAAGAAAAAAAAACACATGAGTAGCATTACCTTCATAAAAGTACATTATTTTCTATTTGTGGGCCTTGAAATTGGCCTCAGGCTCCCTGAGCAGAGCTGCCACTTCCCCTCCCCCACGGCGGGGGGGGGGGGGGGGGGCGCCAGGCTGGTGATAGAAAATGTTTTCAACATCCAGAAAAAAGAACTGTGATTTATCGATGTAGATTGAACCATACTGTTTTTACTTTTGGACTGTTTTTTTTTCCCTTCTTGTTTGAGGTTTTAAACTTGTGCTCTGATTCTTCTTTCGCAGGATGACTAATGTAGAAATATGTTTAATGTGATTGTATATATACAACCTATATCAGGCTGCTTTCTGTCTTGGGGAGGAGGGACGGAAGGGAGGGTGGGAGAAAAAAAAATTGGAACTAAAAATCTTGCGAAAACAAATGTTGAAAATTATCCCTATATGTAACTAGAAAATAATAAAATACTTTTTAAAAAGTACAATATTTTTTCCTTTGTCTTTTCAAATTTTTTATTGTATTGAACTTAATAATCATCTGACTTTTTAATATACAAGGACCAAGAGGACTTTCTAAAAATTGAATTTCTTTTAGTTTGTTTCTAAGTCACACATATATGCTGTGAGAAAAAATTATTAATAGAGAATTTCCTGGGGATACAGAGACCCAGTATTTAGCTCCTCCTCATCCCTCCCCCTTTCAAAAAGCTCAGTCCTTGAGAAAGTTCTAATCTCTTTCAGGGCTTAATCCTGGTCAGGGAGTGTACAATAGAAATGGAGAATAGACTCCTTTGACTAATTCAGTGAGTTGTTGGGATTATACCACATCTATCTGAATACATCTTTGCCTCTGCAGTGCTTATTTTAATATGGACGACCCTCAAGTCTAGTCAACCGATGGAATTGAAGGATGCTAGCCAATGAGCTTTGATCAGTGTGTAGTGACACACCTATATCAAAAGAGGATGGGGCCAACTAGGTGGCACAGTGGATAAAGCACTGGCCCTGGATTCAGGAGGACCTGAGTTCAAATCCTGACTCAGACACTTGAGACTTAATGGCTGTATGACCTTGGGCAAGTCACTTAACCCTCACTGCCCCACAAAAAAAGGATAAAAGTTAAGAACACTTGAGGCTCCTGGCCAGCACCATGTTAGAACACACTCCTGGACCTGAACCTTCTTTCTCTTAGTGCTCCCTCTCCTCTTAGGCCATTGTAGGTAATGTAGGGCTTCTGAACTCAGCTTGAGGCCATGTGCTCTCTTAGAAACAATATGGCACTGGGAGGTTTGGGGCTTGCTTTAAATACAACATAGTCAATACTTTAATAATATGTAATGTGAATTGATAATAAATGCTTACTACCAAAAATGATGTAATAGCAATTATTATATAAATAGCAATAATTTAGAAAATCCAGCCTAGCCCCCCAATAATTTAGCAAACAACAATTCACCAACCACAAAAAAAGAGTTGGCAACCATGTAATTTAAATAATACAATATGCATATGTATGCATTTGTGTATGTATATTTAGCAAGATAGTAACAAAATTTCTCCATATACTTTCTTTTAGTCTTCTTCTATTCAACTTTTTTTTTTAGTGAGGCAGTTGGGGTTAATTGACTTGCCCAGGGTCATACAGCTAGTAAGTGTTAAGTGTCTGAGGCTGGATTTGAACTCAGGTACTCCTGACTCCAGGGCTGGTGCTCTATCCACTCTGCCATCTAGCAGCCGCTCTGTTCAACTTTTAAAAATCTTTTGTTGATACTCCTTTATTTTTCCATATCTCTCACTAACCACTTTCTTCCTAACCAGTAGAAGTCCTCCCTTGTTGCAAATGTCAGGATGGGCACTTAAGCTATGTTTTCATTTATAGTGGAAATTTCCAGTGAGGAAATGCCCTTTCTCTATGCATTTCAGCCTCTCTTCTGTAACTTAGAGTCCTATAAAGTTGTCTGGGGTGCTAAAAGGTTAACTTATTTGCCTGGGGTCACATAGTCAGTATATTGGTGTAGACTGTTAGCATGCAGCTTTGCAATATATCATTATAATATTCCCTCTCCCACCACCTTTCTCCCTACCCAGGAAAATAAATTATTGTTCACTATATGATGACACCATTAGGTATAAACCTAATGAACCTAATTTTTCAGGAAAAATTGGTTCCCACAGAGGCTGCATTAGAACCAGTTTGTTAGTTCTCTGTGGCCATCATTTTTTGCTGTTGTTGGTCAATGGTTATTGGAAGAATCTCTCTTTCCCTAAATTCATCAATCACTTTTTGTGGGGAAAAAAAAAAAGGTGAGCATTTGAAAGTAACCTACTTGTAGTTCTCCATGCTTTTCATAGATATTTCATGCTCCTCATATCATCTGATTCTCATGGCAGAAATATTTGAGGCATGAATCACTATTTCCATATGAAAGATCAGTAAATTTGGGCTCAAAGATACAATAAATCTCTTAGGGTCACATAACTAATTGGTGAGATTTAGTTTCCTGATAATCAACCCAGGGATGAAACTAAGTCATATTACTTTTTACTGTGTCATAAAAGCAAGTTTTTCTAGCTCTAATTATAGTCAACTGGACAAACATTTATTAAGCACTTTCTATATGCCAACCACTGTACTAAGCACTTGGGAAACAAAGACAGAAGTTTGTAGAACCCCAATCTGAGCAGTCCCTGAGTTACTGGAATAATACAACACTAAGTACCACAGGAAACAGAGACAGAGAAGAGAGAGCAATGTATATGTATACACACACTGTATAAATCCTGATGTGTTCAGGAGATAGATAGATAGATAGATAGATAGATAGATAGATAGATAGATAGATAGATAGATAGATACACACAGGCACAGAGGAGACAAAGACAGACAAAGACAGACAGACAGAGAAAGAGAGAATGTATGACCTTGGGCAAGTAAGTCACTTAACCCTCATTGCCCAGCAAAAAAAGAAAAAGAAAAGGAAAAGAAAAGGCTATTATGGTGACAGACAAACTCAAGACACAAAGATAATGATTCAAAAAAATCTACATGTCAAGTCTCAAAGAGAAATACCACATAAGCACAAGC